>NC_085018.1:12595564-12656829 GCF_963692335.1 Osmerus eperlanus | reverse complement strand
CCTCAGCACAGAGCTAATAAAACAGGTCCACCATGGTGTGTCCATTTCCAAATGAGTTCCAGTAGTTACTGCTTGGGACCCGTAGTGAGGGAGGGCTATCGGGGGGGAAGTACTCTTCTCCAGGTCTCGGGTGTGCAGCTGTTTGGCATGCAGCGCACACTCGGCACAGGGGAGTGCATGGCACAATGAGCCTGCATGTTTGGTGAGGAGGAGGGATTTTTTTTTCCTGCCTCTCTCTGTGCCAGCAGTGGAGATCACAAATGGAGATGTGTTTTTTCAACTGAGGCAGCCTGTTGGCCCCCACACAGGGGGAGAGAGAGAGTTCCCTGTACAGGCTGGTAAACTTGTGGTTTCTGAAGGTTAACTCTACATGCAGTCTATAAAAACTTGGTCAAAGGCACTTTTATTATCTTCAATAGAATATTGAAAATTGGATCAAGGGTGGTTGGAGTGTCTCTGTTCTCACCACAAACAGCACACCAAAGAACACGGCTCTGTGTTGCTGTTAGAGCCTTCGCTGCACTCGACGCTTTGGTGTGCGTGTACGTTCTGTGTGTTTGTGTATGTGTGGGTGTGTGTGCGTACAGGATCAAGAATATCTGCGATCTTCAACATCGCTCATTAAGGCTGAACAAAGACGGTTTGGGCACCAGAGCTTAAAGTCCAGACCACAACAAGCCACTGTGTGAACACAAGTGCTTTGTGTTCAAACTGCAGCTTTGATACACTCCACCACACAGAGAAGTGGCTTCCAAACCACTGAATGTGTGCGTGTGTGTGTATGTGTGTGTGTATGTATGTAATATAGAGAGAGACCGAGACAGAGAGAAGAAGGTGGGGGGAAAAGAGACAACAAGAGAGAAAGAGAAAGCCAGTATTTGAAAGAACAACAGATAATGACACACAATGAAACCAGTTAAGGCCCAGCATTACAGAAACAATGTGACGTAACAGAACGTGATGTCACAGATCACATCGTGCCCAGATCCACAGGTGCCTCCAATTAGAGGGACACCACCTGACAGCCCGGGCGAGGATGTTGATTTCCTGTCCAGGTTAAGTCATGCTATTTTAGGAAGGACTACGGCACTAACTGAATCCTCATTGGTTTATTGACTAACCTCACACTGGAGCAACAGATCATGAATTCTTGGAGCAGCATTTATAGAATATTCTAGAGAATGCAATCATTTGGCACAAACCCAGATAACTCAAGGTCGTCCCCCCAACAACATAGGACATGAAGGTACACCAGAGCAGCACTTTCTCAAGCTGACATCATGTCAGGTACTCATGTATAACATGCAGACGTAATCACACACATCATATTGATTACCACTGGCCAGCAAGCAGAAAGTATTGGCCAGCCTTGTGCCTATCCCTGCTGTTGCCCTATCAGAGTGCTGAAATCCAATACAGGTATTAGGAGCCAGAGAGACAGGGAGGGGATCTAAACGAGGCCTGTATCGACCAGCATGGAGAGTTTCTCCACGGGGGATTCTTAGGGACCCCGCTGAATCCAGGACTCATCCAAATAGAGACCATAAACCACTGCGGTGCTTACTTTTCTCTCTGACCTCAGAAGATACCACTGTCCCAATAAAACGTGCCTGAGAATGCCTCTTATAACTGAGAGGGTGCTCCGGTTCTGTTACACGGTCGGGCAGTCAGGGAACATGCAGGCTGACCTCCAGCCCTCTGAGGGTGTGTAGGGATGGATACGCAAGATGGCTCTGTCACTGGGTACGGAAGGGCGACAAGGACATGGAGGTGACTGGGGTAGGGGGGTGACTGGGGTAGGGGGGTGACTGGGGTAGGGGGGTGACTGGGGCAGGGGGGTGACTGGGGTAGGGGGGTGACTGGGGCAGGGGGGTGACTGGGGTAGGGGGGTGACTGGGGCAGGGGGGTGACTGGGGTAGGGGGGTGACTGGGGCAGGGGGGTGACTGGGGTAGGGGGGTGACTGGGGCAGGGGGGTGACTGGGGTAGGGGGGTGACTGGGGCAGGGGGGTGACTGGGGTAGGGGGTGACTGGGGCAGGGGGGTGACTGGGGCACCTGGAGGATGGGTTAAGTGGAGGGATGACCGTCAGTCTGGATGATTAAAGACCCACATTATCAACAGCCAGCCGTCCTCCTTTTAAAAACGATGGTTTGCGTTGCCCTTTGAGGTGTACGCTGGGGACAAAACATAAAAGTTTTGCTAAAAAAGGGTTCAGCTGGCTATGAGAACATAAAACAGATGATAAAACAATGAATAATTTAGTGTTTTCTTATATAGTTTCCAGAGGACTGGTTTTACTTGGTGTGAGCTCAGGGCTAAGATAATAGTCTCACTTGTCCCACAGGAAAACACTCTGTCACAAAGAGAGAACTGTGTTATCATGGTACAAACATTCTCCTTTTCTCTGTTTTGAGTCCAAATAAACAGATAAACACATAAAAGGCCCCACTACGCCTGTGTTCTTCCTCTTGAACTTCCTCTGAGACAGAAAATCATAGGTCTCACCAATCTTTGACTACAGGCAACGCAATAGACACTATCTACCCTCCTTCTCCTTTGTTAACTGAGGAGAACCTAACAATGAATAATGATTTGTCTGGTCCTGGGCCATGTTTCTGCATCTACCTAAGAGTAGGTTGTTATCACTGGCAACCATATGAAATTCAGTCTCAGGTACTCCTATTACATGGGAAGCGTGACACTGGGTTGATTAATGCTAACCAGGAGCTCTCTGGCCACCAACTAGCGCCCTTCCTAAATCCCACTCCCATTTGCATACGGTAAAAGAGGAAACCTGCTGACAGCAGAGATTGTGCAGCACTTCATTCCTGGATGAAGCCACTTACCAAGGCTGGTGCGTTCAACGTCCACCTCTTTCAAAAGGGAATTTCAAACATCAACCGAATGAGTCACGACACAGCACAGGTAATCAACTATCTATATCAGGACACAGAGGGAGAAAGAAAGACTCATCGACTGAGTGTCTCTCTCCTACCGTCCGTACTCTACTACTGTACCACGCAGCAGAGGAGAGACTCACAGGAAACACTAACCTCGCGTTTCTACTGAAGAGGCTTGACGACTCTTGCTGCTGTCAGAGCGCGAATATTAATCAGGACCCTGTCACCCTGTGATAGTCCCATGCTCCCCCACACCAAACACAGCTAACGAGTCCACAGACACATCCGCTCCAACAAAGAGCATTATTTATAAAAGATCCCTCTCTCCCTCTTCTGCCCGAGAGGGAGAGAGGGACGCACAAATGACACCGCCACAATGACGACACTCCCGACGCCCATTTATCATCGCACGCTGCCCCCGCGTCGCGAAGAGAACAGATCACCGCGGGAGATTGATCCTCCAAATCGCGGCTAATTAGCCGAAAGGCAAGAGGCGTACGTCGTTTCCCAAAGACAGAAGATATCGAGGCGTGTTGTGATGAGGGAACGTCTAATCACGTTTCTGACACGGTATGGGTCTGGTGCCTGGGGCCGGAAGAGGCCTCTAGTGCGGCCCTGCAAGCCTCCTGTCGGTGTCCTGAGCAGCCCTGTGTTTCAGCTGGCCTGTCTGGCTTGGTTTCTGGCTGTGGCCCTTGTGCCGGGCCATCCAGAGAGGTCAGGGTTGCCGGCCCCTACACATGAGGGACACAACCGGGCTCAGACCTCATCCCTCTCTCCCTCTCGTCGGGAGGTCCCACTGGGATGGGAGCGCGTCGACATCTAAAAACATGGTTGATCTGACTTCACTACTGAGAATGTGATGAAAGGGATTCCTTGCGCCTAAGGGCCCTTCTTCTAACCTATCAGACTGCCGAGTCCGTTTGCATTTTTCGGCGATGGGGAGAGAACGAGAGGCTTCAAAGACAGCTCTCTCTGCAGGACGTCCATGCCTGGGATGCCAGCCCACATACTGTAAAGGTCCGACACATCCACTCAATCTCTGCCTCGCTCTCTCGCTTGCGCTCCGTTTCTTCTCCTGCCTCTCTTTCTCCCTCCCTCTCGCCCTCCCGTACTTAAAGGGAAATCCGCATGAACAGGCCGACCCCGAGCCTTGTATTACAACACGTCAGTGGGGACAAGCAGAACTCTTACAGTTCAAGGCCGTCAAAGTCGGTGTTCGTGCTCCCTGAAATCTTCATTCGCTTCTCAATTATTTAACCGTCCGTCTGGGCTCTGTGGTGTTCCTCAGACAGCCTTGCCCTTCCCCTCCTCACAGTCCTGCTCTGCAGCTACGTCTTGAAAGACAGGACTACACATCTCCCTGAGCGTGGGTCTGGCACTGGCTTCACACATCACGCTTCCTATAAAAAACGATACACACGAACAGCACTCTCCATCTGAGAGAGAGGATGGAAAAGTGTGAAAAGGAACCGCATCTACCGTGCGATACACACACACAGACGCACGCACCTCCACACACACACACGCACGCACAAACACACACACACACAGGTATCAGCTCCTGAGGTGCAGTTGTTGTTCGACCACACCCCAAAACAGAGAGAGCAGGTGAAGATAAACAACCATTATCAGTGAAGTGTTCTTCCTCTCCAGCTGTGGCTGGTGGTGAACCACAACCACCCTGCCAAGAACACTCTAGTGTACAGCTCTAAGTAAGCCACCACAACTCTAGTACACACACACCTCTGTGATCTCACCTCCTGTTGTGCCGTACAGAACACATTGCTCAGAATAGAATCCATAAGTGCCACACAACCTCCATGTGTAATTACAATAGGTGTTCAATTACACTCCATAAACAACAGCATTGGTCGCCACAAGGTATTAGCAGCACTGACACAGAGACGACAATGAGGATGTTGAGCTCAACTAGCAGAGGCAGGGAGGAACCACCTGGAGGTGTTGCAGCTAATGTGCTTATGTACACACACACACACTTCACACACACACACACACACTTACAAACACACCGCACAGACACACACCAGCACACGCGGAAACATTCACGTCCGTAGTCCTTTTCCTCACCCCGAAGAAAAGCGAAGGTGACAGCGAGTGACAATCAGAGCGTGACCACAGAGAGGCAAGCAAACAAAACAATGCGCTGCACACTGTTCACCCACTCCGACACGAGGGAGGGAGTGAGGAGAACGGAGGCGGGTCTTGCGTATGCGCGTGGGGGTGCCTGTTCAGGTGGGTGCCTGTGCTGGCTGTTGGATACTCACTGGCCTGCATGAGCTGTCCCTGGCGTCCGAACACCTGGGAGAAGGCGGATGAGTGGCTGCAGGTGATGGTGTCCTCCATGGCTGTCCTGTCCCGCTGGCCCGCGCCGCGCACGAGGAGACGGAGAGGGAAGGAGGGGATGGGGGATGAAGGTCAGCTAGACTGCGTCACGCCGGGGCCGGGAGAGCGAGGGAGAGAGGGAGAGGAAAAGGGCGAGCGGACTTCTGTTTTGCTTCGAGGGGGGGGGGGGGGGGGATGCTGAGTCAGGAGCTGGTTTCTGGTTGCTGGGGCTGGGGCGATATCTCTCCTGGATTCTGGTGGTTGGGTGTTGACTGCTCTCTTCCAGACCTCTCCTCTGGATGCTGCTGCTACTGCCTCGTAGCCCAGTCCTCCTCCTCTCTCTCTCTCTCTCTCTCTCTCTCTCTCACTCTGACACGAGCTGCGCCGCTCACAGCTCAGATCATCAGAGGGGGTGTGTCTCTGCGAGTGTGTGATCATTTCTGTGTGTGTGTGTGTATGCGATTTAGACGCTACATGAGAGGGAGGGTGGTAAAGGAAGCTGCCAAGTCGTGAGTGCCTCCTCTCTCCCTCTCCCCTCTTCTCCAGTGTGACAGTACTGTAGGCAGGAGCAGCAGCCGCTGTCCTCTGGGCACGACTGGGGAGAGGATGCTTGTTGTGGGATCTGGTGAGCCTCCCTCCCCTCCCTTCTCCCTCGTTTGTGGATCTTCAGCAGTAACACTCCCTCCTGCTGACCCTCCCTCCTGCTCACCCTCCCTCCTGCTCACCCTCCCTCCTGCTGACCCTCCCTCCTGCTCACCCTCCCTCCTGCTGACCCTCCCTCCTGCTCACCCTCCCTCCAGCTCACCCTCCCTCCTGCTCACCCTCCCTCCTGCTCACCCTCCCTCCAGCTCACCCTCCCTCCTGCTCACCCTCCCTCCTGCTCACCCTCCCTCCTGCTCACCCTCCCTCCAGCTCACCCTCCCTCCTTCCCACTCCCTCCTGCTCACCCTCCCTCCTGCTCACCCTCCCTCCTGCTCACCCTCCCTCCAGCTCACCCTCCCTCCTTCCCACTCCCTCCTGCTCACCCTCCCTCCTGCTGACCCTCCCTCCTGCTCACCCTCCCTCCTGCTGACCCTCCCTCCTGCTCACCCTCCCTCCTGCTGACCCTCCCTCCTGCTCACCCTCCCTCCTGCTGACCCTCCCTCCTGCTCACCCTCCCTCCTGCTGACCCTCCCTCCTGCTCACCCTCCCTCCTTCCCACTCCCTCCAGCTCACCCTCCCTCCTGCTCACCCTCCCTCCTGCTCACCCTCCCTCCAGCTCACCCTCCCTCCTGCTCACCCTCCCTCCTGCTCACCCTCCCTCCAGCTCACCCTCCCTCCTGCTCACCCTCCCTCCTGCTCACCCTCCCTCCTGCTCACCCTCCCTCCAGCTCACCCTCCCTCCAGCTCACCCTCCCTCCTGCTGACCCTCCCTCCTGCTCACCCTCCCTCCTGCTGACCCTCCCTCCAGCTCACCCTCCCTCCTGCTCACCCTCCCTCCTGCTCACCCTCCCTCCAGCTCACCCTCCCTCCTGCTCACCCTCCCTCCTGCTCACCCTCCCTCCTGCTCACCCTCCCTCCAGCTCACCCTCCCTCCAGCTCACCCTCCCTCCTGCTGACCCTCCCTCCTGCTCACCCTCCCTCCTGCTGACCCTCCCTCCTGCTCACCCTCCCTCCTGCTGACCCTCCCTCCTGCTCACCCTCCCTCCTGCTCACCCTCCCTCCTGCTCACCCTCCCTCCTGCTCACCCTCCCTCCTGCTCACCCTCCCTTCTGCTCACCCTCCCTCCTTCCCACTCCCGCCCTCTCTACACATCTCTCCATCCAAACCCCCTCGATCCATCTTAGGACCTGAGCTTCTGAAGAGATTTCTGCAAACTCCCGCTTCATTTCTTTGCTGTCAAAAGGAGGATGAGAGAGAAAGAGAGAGGTTGCATAAAAGTAGGACTTCTCTTTTCCCCAAAGTTCTGAGTTACCCCGAAGGAAACCTTGATAAAATAATACAAACTAGAAAGAAGTACTGTACAAAATGCAGGATGTATGAGTCATGGCACTTGCTTCAATTAGTTGTTGTGTCCACAGGTACAGCTGATGTCATCTTACTCTAAATTCTAAGAAATTAAATGTTTGGTATAGAATCTTTCTGCCATTCCTTTTCAAGCTTTCCCTGATTTTATAAGAAGTTGTGTTGAACTGGTTGTGGCTTGTAGATGGCCTTCACAGAAATCTGGCATGGTCAGGGCTGCAGTTTGGATGGATGGCAAAGACGATATACTGAACACCAGTGGTGGAAAGAGTACTGAAAATGGGTAGTTAAGTACAAGTACCATTACATTGCTCAGATAATACTCAATTACAAGTAAAAAATACTGGTGGTGATATTTTAAGAATTTTCTTAAAACCTTTTAATACAATTGCAGATCCATTGAGAAAATAGTTACTTTAAACAACAACAAAAAATCACCTTATTGATTAATGGTGATTAAAGGGTTTTTTGAGATTAGTGGTTGAATTCTTGTAAGTCGCTCTGGATAAGAGCGTCTGCCAAATGACTTCATGGTGGCTGTCATTAACTTCCATCATGTGGTGGTCTGCTTCTCCAAACCTTCAGTTCTGTCCATAAATTAACCGTGCAATTATTATGATAAACTCTCTGAAACCTGCTGCAGCAGGGACTTTTTTTTTCGGTCCAAATATCAGGGTTTTAATTGGTTCCTGGCTGAAATGCCGGTCAAATGTTTGAATATTAATTCAAATTGCAGGCTAGGCTACTCAGTAACGAATTGTGATTTTAAAAGTAGCGAAGTAGAATACTTAAATTTGGAGGCTACTTAAGTACAAATACAATTACAGACTTAAAAATATGAAAATAGAAAAAAATACTTAATTACAGCAACGTGAGTTGTTGTAATTCGCTACTTCCACCCCTGCTGAACACACATCAAAAGGACAACAGGTATGTTGTACAACTAAAAATCTACATATTTTTTCAAGGTCCAGCAGTAACTGTTATTTGTACCCATTGGCAATTGAGTGTACTGCATGCCAGTTATTCCTACAGTGTACTGTATGCCAGTTAGTCCTACAGTAAAACAAATCCTGAACTCTCGACTCTCGTGTCCCCTTCTCCAATCAACAGGCTTTTCCCATTTGCCAAACTTTCCCAGGAAGCCCATTGTCACCAGGATCTCTCTCACACTGCTGTGCTGTCAGGCGGCTAGCACAGCAACAGGAGCGAGTAGCAGAACTCACTTCCTCCTGTTTTGAAAGGAAATGGCAGGACACTTGAATGGTCTCTGTAGAACCACTAGAGGGGTTGGCAGTCTGCTATGGAAGGTGGATCTGGCCACAGAGGAAGAGATATCCTGTTTTTAATTTGAACTGTTAACTTTTCAAAGTGATGTTTACCCACCAGAACACAGTTCCAAGTGAGTCACTCACAGAGAGTCACTCACAGAGAGAATAGTTCCTTCTGCAGGTGGGTAAGCGAGCAGGGTCTGTTTCACTACAATGCTTTGAGTCACGTGTTTCTGCTAGCTCACCACGCCAATGGCTCTGCATTTTTACTCATTTAACCTTGAACTTGTTCAGAATTCCCATCCACTCAAACAAGCTTGTCTTTAATGTTGTTTTCTTTTTACAGGAAAACTAGACACAACTCTGTTGTTAGGACACAGAAGGCAGTGTTCAGTCATGTGTGAGGAACAGTCATAAAGCCCTCCTGCTGGTCTCCCTGCTGGAAGCGGATGACTCCTCTTCACAGAGAGCTATGACTCCCCTGACTGATGCGAATGAAGGATTACTGATATAACACATTATTACACTGAGCTGAATCCCATGGAAACAGTGAATTGTTGAAGCTTGATCGCCATTTATTGTCTCGTTTCTTCTTTGACTCTTTCTTCCTACAGCTTACTGAACATATTCAAACACAAACCAACCTGACATTTTCTACATACACAAATGGTACTGTATGGTCCGCTGTAAATATATGTGTTAGGCTCTGTGTCTCATCTGTGCATTCCTGGACTTCTGAAATCTCTTTCTGCACTATCCTAGTTTATTTAGTGAGCCCTGCAACAGACCTGCATAGGGCTGCATTTTTATGAACACGGCAGAGTCCAGCTATACAGCAATCAGGAGGTAGTGCAGTGATATTTCATCCTGACAGCCTGAGTACGGCACAGCACTCTTCTTCTCCCCATGCGCGCACGCACACACACACACCCATAAAGCATGCACACCCCCACAGGGGACCCATAAACCACACCACCATGGCACCTAGGGGAAGACGAAACACGTCGCACCCTTCCACCGAATAAAGAAAGAGCCCTCTGAATCATATCATCCTCACACATTACGTTCAATCCGACACTCGTTCCTCTCCCCCTGTCAAACTGAAGAGCAGAACACCTTTACAGGGGAGCCGATGCATTAGCGGTTATTCCACAGGGCACATCGACTCCACTGATGCTTTGTTTACGGCTGGAGCGTGTGCTGTTGCAGCTGGGCTGGTGAGTGGGTTTGATGGATCCATGTGTGTGAGGGTGACGGACCGACCTGGATCTGATCTCAGATCAGCCAGCAGACACACACTCACCAAGCTGATCTCAGATCAGTCAGCAGACACACACTCACCAAGCTGATCTCAGATCAGCCAGCAGACACACACTCACCAAGCACACCCAGGGCCGGACAAGGCCTAGCAGGAGAGTCTTACAACAACAGTGGTTTGGGAACACTTGGTTGGCCTTCTTTCTATTGGGTCTGCGCTTCCTAGTCGTCAGCAGAATGAAGAACACTGAATAAGACTTATTTTGCAGATATTTCCATTGGTGCTGTTGTGTTTTGCCATTTTCTGTAGGATTACCAGAAAATGGCAAATGTTAACCAGCAATAAAGTTCACACCCTTATATGGGATCTTAATGTGTGTGAGATGCCACTGATTACCAACAGCTGCAGCAATAACGTCGGTCTAGAGCCGTGTCAAAGCAATCTTCCCCGTGACCAACACCAGCCGCCTCCTTCACATCTCAAAACAAATGGTTTGTGTCTGTGTCTAAAAGGCAGCCTCTCCACTTTACTCGGACAAATGTCACCAGCATCCCATCCAGTAACAATCACACAGGCTGCACGCAGGTTATGTATGGCTTAGTGTTGCTCTGGTGGAATTATCTGAAAGGGCCACAGCCGTGGACACTGTATTCGAGACGTACAATCTAAGAGGACCTACTCAAAGCTCCTATTCAAGGACAAATTGAAAAAAGTCTTTATTATGTAAATTACAACAGTGTGTTTTACATACGAGGTCAACAGGGATATTTGACTTTGATCATCCTCAAAACACATCAGCTCAATTTCATCTGAGGAGAAAATTATCAAGAATATCGACACAGGAAGGCAAAACAAACATGATGAAAACATCCCAAGGAAATATAAATTAGCTTTATAATATATTGTTCAATAACATTTCCTCCCTCCAACATGCTGTAGGCATTTGAGTGGGCTGCCCTACATATTGGAGCTGAAGGGCCGAGGAAGCAGTGATGACTGTAAACACCGCTGGGAGCTCCCCTCCAGCACACAGGAGGATCATCTGGGACAGAGGCAGCTCACCTCTGCCAGGAAGATCGACTCAGAAACAGCCTGTAGTCAGTTACATGAGCATGACAGCTGGACAAGGCTGGCCCTGCAAGAAACTAAAAAAAATAAACGTTGAAATCAACCCCTGCACCTCCCCCCTCTTCCTCCCCCCTAAATGGATTGTAAATGCATTTCTATAAAATCGAGTGACAGAACTCAGTCTGTCTAGGGTCTTAAATGGTGAAATGTTAAGAAATGTATTGCTGACTTGCTTATTCTCTGGGGTCAACCAGGTTTCATAACAGAATTTAACACATTCCATTGTTCACATTTAAAAACTATAAATCATTTCAGGTTTCAAACAGATCAAAATCAAACCAGAATTTGGCAGAGACATCGCTTTTTAAAGTGCTTTCCAACAAGATGGGGCTAATTATACCTATTATTTATGACACATTAAAATGTAAATGTTCACAAAAATGAAAAGAATGAATGGATAAATGGCAGTGTATCCTTTTCCCTGTACTGTACGCTACTAGGAACTAAAACAATCTTTCCCCTTTACTTTTATAAAAACAGTCAAAGTTGTCCTTTTCTAGCTGCAGGTCACACACACTTATAAGCCAAATGACAAACATGACAAAAATATGTCAGTAAGAAAACATGTATGTACACATACATATGCAAACTCACACACACACACACACACACACACACACTTGTTCCTGAGGACCAATTTAGCAGTTAGAAAAAAATGCTCTTTTCAGCCCACCCCCTCAACAATGTATTCTCTATAGAGATTAAAATCAAACATACATAATCATTTGTAAATCATTGTATTAAAGTGGGTGCGGGCCACAACATGGGATGCAGAGAAAGGGAACAGGGCCCCGTCTAGTTATACTGTATACTTAGAACATGCATCAAGATTTGTCCAAATGATGAAAACCTCACCTGGGAAGTACGGAGTAGAAAGACCAGAGACTAGATCAGTTTTGGAACTGATATACGTGATTGCCATTTGCAATAGGATTACCTTTTGAACCATAACGGAAACCCCAATGTCAATGTTTTGGGTCAAGTACTGATGTACAATATATATCTCTCTCTATATATATATTTATATATATATATATATATATATATATATATTCTCATTGTCATTTACAGTTTGTATATTTATTTCAGCAAAACTGTCTTAGTCCAGACTAATAGGAAGATGAGTGTCAAGAGGCCTACTTCTCAGCAGCCAACGAGACACGAGAAGGAAAGCAGTCAAGAGTTCACTTCCTGTCACTTTTTCTTGTGACTAAGCATGTCCCGTGCCAACGTCCTCCTCGAAGGGGAAGGTTTGTTCAGCGGTGATTCTCTGGGGAATCTCCGCCCTCTCCACTCGCTCCCTGCTGTACTCATGATGAATTGGAATCATGGCTCATTTCTGCAGAGACTCCTGGAGCATAAAACAACTGTTCAGTGACATAGAATTCCAAATATTGTACAACCTCAAACAAAATCGTGAAGTACTGTAAATGCATCTACTATGCAAAGTCTTTATATACTATTAAATAAATAAAAAACACTGACTTATTACCTTAGGGTCTTTGGGCTCCTGGCTGGACTGCTCTTCTGTCTTCACCTCCACAGGACCTGCGAAGCTGGCCAACTGAAGGCTCCTGGTGACTGGCCCGCCTGCCCGCTCCCGTGCCCTCAGGGAGAAGCGCTCTCCCTGGACCTCTTTTTTAACCTGGGTCTGGGACTGCTCCTGGAGAGACTTCACTTCAGATACCTTCTTGGGTGCCACCTCCTTGCCCACTCGCCCCATCCTCCCAGCCGGACGTGGCGCAGGTTCACTGGTGGGAACATCAGAGGAGGATGGGGTGGGAGGCAAGAACGGGGCTTGGCCCTTTCTACCCTTCTTCCTGGGCGGAACCACTGCAGCTGGGAAAGAGGCTGGCCTCTTGGGACGCCCTGCGGCTTTCCCTTTGGTGGCCTGGGGGGGCTCGGCCTCCGGGGCCCCCGAGCTGCGAGCCCGGGTCTTCCTCAGGGGTTTGGACCCGGGCTCGGGCTGCTGGAGCTCAGCGTCTGTGGCTCTCCTACGAAGGCTCATGTTTTTGTCCGATGCTGCGTCGGCCCCGGCTCTCTTGTCCTCCGCTGCCCCCCTCTTGCCCTTTTTGGCAGCAGGCTTCATGGGGCAGCTGACTGCTATGTGCTTGCTAAGGCTGGCAGGGTAAGTAAACTCCCGGCTGCAGTGAGGGCAGACGTGAACTTCCTGCTGCGGTGGTGCCGGCTGTGCCTCCTCCTCCTCCTCCTCCACTTTGACGAAGGTCTTCCTGACCGAGGCGGCGGATTTGTTCCTCTGAGTGATGGCCTTTTGGACCAGCTGGTTCTTCTTCTTGCTAAGGGAAGTCATCCTGGTCTTGCCCGTGGCCTCCTGGTTGAAGTTCAGCCTCTTGGGCTGCCCCATCCTGCGGAAGGCATTCTGCCCAACGCTGCCGGCGACCGCGGCGGTGGCGGCTGGCGACAGGACTCCGTTCTGAGGCTTGACGATCTGCCGGAGGGGGATGGGGTTCTTCTTGGGAGTGTAACGCCTCTTGTCGCTGGCGTTGGCACAGGCCAGGATGTGCTTGTGCAGCTCGGGCATGTTGTCGAAGCTGTTGCCGCACTTGGTGCAGCGGATGGCCGTGCTGAAGGTCTGGGGGATGTTGTGAGTGGTGAAGTTGGTGGCCGAGGCCACAGAGGTGGCGTGCGTGCGGTTGTGGTAGGGGAAGGGCGGAGGCTTGAAGCTGGGATAGTGCTGATTGATGCCCAGACGTACGTCGGGGCCTTTGGGCTTGCCCCCCTCCGAGGCCATGATCTTGATGGTGGTGTAGAGCTCCTCGGTCGGGTCGTCGCCACCCTCGTCCCCGTGCTTCCCGTTCACGCTGGGCTCTTCCTCCGCCATGACGTCCATCCCCTGGGACTGGGCTTGTTCCGGGGACTCTGGCTTCGGCGCGTCCGCGGAGCTCTCCTCCGTGGCCTTGCTGGGGTCCGTGTAGTTCTGGGGCCTCAGCTTGCCGCTCTCCACGGCCGCGTGCGTGCACTCCTGGTTGGGGTGCAGGTCGGTCTGGTGCTGCTGGAGGTTGCAGAGGAAGGCGAACTCCTTGCGGCAGGCCGAGCAGACGAAGATGCGGCCCACGCCGTGCAGGGCCGTGCGGTGCTCCAGCAGGGCGGCCGCGTCGCCGAACAGCTGGACGCAGAACTCACACTTGTACGGCCAGTCGGCGGCGTGCGCCACGATGTGCCGACTCAGCTCCTTGATGGAGCGGAAAGGCCCGTCGCACACGTTGCAGACGAAGCTCTTGCTGAAGGCGTCGCCGCCGCCGTCCTCCTGCTCCTCGGCCTCCGTCGGTTTGCCGACCGGAGGCAGGGCGCCGTGGGCCGTGTCCGCGTGGCGGGGCTCCTTCTTGATCACGGGGGGAGATGGGCGGTCTGACAGAGCAGGGGGAGAGGCTGAGGGGCCAGACAGGGACTCTGACAACACAGAAAGGTCAGAGTGCTGGGATTTACTCTCTGATGCCGTGCCTTTACTGACTTTTCCATTCAGCAAACTGCTGCCGTTTCGAGTCCTCCTGGCCACCCCGGGCTCTGTCGTGGACAGGTCCAGAGAGATGGCCTCTCGAGGAGGACTGGGCTTGGACTGACCCTTGCGGAGATCTCTGACTGGGTCGGGGGTGGGGTCGGGTGACTGGGCCATGAGCTCGTCCTCGCAGTGATCTTCCCCTAACGATGTCTCCTCTGTGTCGGACACAGGCTTAGATGCCGGCTCTTCGTCCCCATGGTCGACGGACGTGGGGGACATTTTGGGCGACAGGACCGGAAGAGATCTGAGTGTGGAACAGTCGGAGGGCTGGGAGTGAGGGGAGCTGGGCATGCCTGGTGGTGAGGGGATGGTGGGCAGGACCGGGGGAGGTGGTGTGGGACATGCCAGGCTGGTGCTGGGCGAGGAGGGGTTCATGGTGACTGGAGTTAAGGATGGAGGAGAGGGGTGGGCCGAGTCAGACACCATGTTGGGTGAGGTACTATGAGAACAGGTGCCCGTGCCACTACCAGCAGTGTACTGTGAATCTGGGCTTCCCAGGTTTAAGGAGCCATCGTCTGCAGAGGTTGTTAGCCCGGCATACTCACTCATCAGAACCTTCTCCAGCATGCTGGTGTTGGGCTTCTTTTTCTTGGCCGGAGGCTGAACTGCCGCTGGGATGCCCTTTGATTCCAGTTCTGCGGCTCCACTCTTGCGGTGCATGCTCAGATCCAGCACCGATTCCCCCGATGCCTTGTTAGAGCCCTCATTTTTCCTTCCGACAGAGCTGGACAAGTCTAGAGGCTGCTGATTACATGAGTTCCCCCCACTACTGCTCGATGCAGGCCAGCCACGGTTGTCCTTCCCTGAGGGGTTCATGGTATCCCTGTCATCTTTGCTGGTGAGACTCCAGGCAGTGGACAGGTTGAGGTTTTCCAGCTTTGGCACCTTGAGGGTGTAGGAGCTCCCAGACCCAGATCCCGCCTCGCTCTTCGCACTCTCGCCTTTGAGAGCGGGGCTGAGGTGAGGAGACGAGGGAGGGGAGGCCGTTCTCCTCTTGAACCTCCCCGAGCCTCCGGACGAGGATGTGACCGATACCGGGGCAGTGTGGCTGTCTGTTATCAGTGTGATGGTGGGTTTATGGCTGTCCTGGGTCTGGAGGAGTTGTTTGAGCTTAGGGGACAGGTAGATGGTTTTCTCCTTCTGGAACAGACCTCCCATCAACAGGGTGGAAGAGGAAGAGGTGGAACAGGAAGAGGAGGCGGAGGAGTTCCCAGTATCGGTCTCCATTTTCATACCGGGCATGAGAGGGGGTGTGGACGTCCTCCGTTTCGAGGTGGACTGGCCAATGAGGTTGGAGACCTGGCGAACCGAGCCAGTCCTGGTGTCCACTTTAAGGGCCTGACAGATGTCACTGGGGCTGAGGATCACCGTGTCCAGACCGAACAACGCGGCGGAACTGGAGTCCACCTCGATCACGTCACAGCTGCTGACTGAGCTGGTGGACAGGATCTTACCGTCGATGTACAGGCTGAGGTTCTCCGAGATATTTTTGGATATGTCGACGACGTAGTCGTCCCGGTCCGCCTCGTCCTCGGTGTCGGCACTGGGGACGTAGACGAGCGGCGGGCTGGTGCTGGGGGACTCATCAGGCTGCTGGGGCGGGGTGGGGCTCTCCTGCAGGAGCATGCCTTTCCTGCGGACGCCCTTGGGCAGTAAGTGGCGCTCGTGGATCCTGCGCTGGTGCCTGCGCATGTTGGTGTGCGTGCCGAAGGCTTTGTTACAGTACTTACAGGGATGAAGCTCTTTCGATTCGCCGTTCTCGTCCACGATGAAGGGCCGGTCTCCCTCTACGGAATCCTTCCTAACCATCTCAGAGGTCGGCAAAGGCGCGGCTGGGATTTGAAACGGAGACCGCGCGACCACGTGGTGGCCCGAAGCTGTGACGCGGTCAGGACTCGGACCGTCGACCTGGGCTCTGGGACTGAGCAGGGTGGCGGTGCCGGCCAGAGAGCCGGGCCTCTTCTTTGACACGTTCTCATGTCGGCGCTCGTGCCGCCTTCGTCCAACCTGCGAGCCGAACGACTTTCCACAATAGCGGCATTTGAAGGCGTGCGTTTGCTGGTTCACAGTGGCGTGGATGTGGATATGGCGCTCGAGGCCCTGTTTGGTGGAGAAGTGGCGCTCGCAGTGCTGGCAGGGGTGCGTCTCATCCTGGGCATCAAGGTCAAGGTCGGGGTCAGGGTCTGCCTTTGGTTCAGGTCTCTTTACAGAGGAGGGGGCTGTCTTTGTGTAACACTGAGGGGGGGGGACCCCAGTCATCCCCCCTTCCTCCTCCTCGTCCTCCTCCTCCTCATCCTCCTCCTCCTCCTCCTGAGGGGGGGTGCTATGGCTTTGTGGCAGGACAGGCAGCTCCGGGCTCTCCTCTGGCTCAGCCACGGCTACAGGCTGCTGATGCTCCCCTGGACCCTCATCCTGTTCAACTTCCTGCTTGTCCTCCATTGTGAAAGCCTGGACCTGAGACAGAGAGGGGCCTGGAGACGGCTTGGGCGAGGGCTCCACAGCCTCCTGGGAGGGTCCTGGAGATGACTGCCTCTCCTCTTCCTCATTTGGACCTGCATCAACAGAGTAATGTGTCAATATACATGTGAAAATAATACACCAAAACGATAACACATGAAACAAATGCAGTTGTTTAACAAAACTGAAGCGGAAAGAAAGTTCAAGTCTAGTCAGTATTTGGGCGTATGCTTGACCCAGATAAATAAATGATGTGCTATATCAACAAAACATTGATGACGGTGATGTCTATTCATCCTGGTGGGGAGAACACACCATCCTCTGTGTCCCACATGTCAGTGGTGGAAGACTGAGTTCCTCCTGTTCGCTTGGGTCCTCGGAATCCACCCCAACCAGTCCGTCTGGCTCGCACCAGTAACTTTCTTCGAGCTAGGTGGAAAGAGAAACCCACAAAGCATCCACTTTCCAATTAAGCAATTCTGCCAAATTACACTGACTATACAGCATGAATAAGACCTGCAATGCTTGGGATTTCTTTTGTTTATGTTACTACACAGGGACATTTGTCTACACAGGTAGACATTTTCAGGTGTACCTTCATGTAGGCTTTGGTAGGGTATTTCTTGTTGCAAATACTAACCAGAATGAACTTCAATCAAACTTGAGTTAATATCAAAGCATATTATTAAACATTGTATTAAGGACAGTAAAATATACTGCTTTAGTCAATCAGGTTTTTCAAAAAAAAAATCAGTATACGCAAAGTAATGCTATAGAATAACACTGCAGTGACTCTAAGATACATTATGCTCCCTGGAGTTGCTGTGACAACAAGGTCATCTGGCCTAGCCTACAAAGCCTGATTCATGCCACCCAGGAACACATGCTGCAGCTCAGTCATCTGACCTGTGCCGTCAAAGGCTTTCTGCAAGCTAAAGCTGCAGGAACGTCAGCCAAAATGTCTGAAAACTGCAAACATTTAGCCAAAGTAATCTGGCCATAACCACAGGCCCACTGACTGACTACATTTAAGTAACATAGAATATCTCCAGAAAAGTTACCTATTGCTATTGCTCAACACACACAGTATGTGTTCTATTCTGATAAAGTCAAGCTGCAAGCTTCCTGTCACCATGCAATTTTGTAAAAAGAATCAACAGTCTGGTATGCACCAATTATACCATGACACCATTATATTTCTGCTGAATATTACTGTAAAGTTTGGGGTTATAAAGTGGATTTCACGACGAAACGACTTGCAGTGCAACAAAACACTCCATCGTGCCTTTTGTATTGTGGAGAGGAAGGGTGGGACTTCAGGGCTTGTGCAACTTCATTCTGGGCCTAGTATCCACAAGCTAACTTCATGCTACTTCAAATTTGCATTTGTTTCGGTTGACAACGTTAGCTAGCTTATTCTCTAGTAGGTATACAAGTAAACAAAGAAGACAATCTACTCCGTTTCACACCTTCATTTGATATAATAATTATATGGCACATTAAACGATTAACAAGCTAAATTAGACGTCAGTCTTCGAAAGTCTTAAATAGGCTACATTATGTATTGTAAATCTCTTTATATACAAATTACAAGCATATTCTTACAAAAACGCACAAAGAAATAACTTTGAAAGACCACTTGGTACATAGATCATCGCTTTACTTGACCGATATCTATGGATCAATAATTTACTTGACTGAGCACCAAGGCCAGTTTGCCATCATCTCCCCCCCTGCCTTGCACGGGATGTCTGGCACGTCCGTGCATGACCTGGCCCGTTAGCTCGCTAACTAGCTTGACAGCTACCCTCCGAGTATCGAGTGAGACAGACGATACCTTGCGAGGCCAACCCTCCCAGGCCTTCTTGATAACCCATCACATCCATGCAACTAAGTAGCAAGGAAGTCGCGCAAAGGTTCCAGTAATTCGGAACTCTTCAGAAAGGTCACATCCCTCGGAACGTCACGAGCAATTTGTGCTGTTCAGCTAACCTGCTAACTGGCTACCTGGCGAAGTGTTGGCACTGTTTACATAGCCAGGTACTAGCTGGCAAAAACATAAGTGTTCATGCGAAAAAGTTATTTAGAAAAGCACAGAGTCCGAGTATCATGACCAGCTCTCAGATTTAGCCATACTGGCTACTAGCTAGCGCTTGGATTCAACTTCGACCGGACTAAAGCTAGCTAGCTGTTAGCTACAACTGGCTAAAGACCACATTTCGTTCGATTGCTATTCTTTGCAAGCTCGTTGTCACATTTGTGACATGGGTAAATACGTGAATAACAACATATCTGTTGAGGAATTTCTTATTTGGTTGTTTAAACAACTCACCTCGTTTCGCCCTGGGTGAGTTTTTCTTGCACAAACTGCTGGCCTTTTCTTCCTCCAATGCAGCTGTTATCTCGGGGTTGTCTTCCCCACTGTACCAGACTAACAGCTCTTCACCAGGTCCTATTGGCTGTCACAAAAAAATAATGAGAAAACGCACCAATCAGAGTAAATCTTGCTGAAAGACAGGAGGGACCCATGTGTGTCTGTCCAATCAGTGGGGGATGTAACTCTTAACATTTTGGGACACTTCTGACTGAACTAAAGCAATTTATCAACCCAGCGACGGTCTGACTTATGCCCTACAAAATCAGACTGACATTTGAAATATATAAGCATCACTATGACAACATTTCTGAAAGAGGTAAATAGTTGAACAATCATTAATAATGTATTTAGTCATGCAGTTAACCAGGGCATTGGCTTACCCTTAATACTTTGTAGTAAATAGCTCGATTGATCTCCAGAGGAAAAATATTTTGTTCATGATTGGAGCGTGCCCAGTTAACATACCGTAGCCAGTTACCCTTCATAGGGTCTGTGGCATCCACACACATCCAGCCTCTTGCTGGGAAATATACCTACAGCAACACCGAACCGACACATCCACAAAGAAAAGATCCAATCAAAATTCTTGATGCTATAACTGAACATCACTGTTGTTCTGTTCAATACAATTAAATGAATGCAAACTGAAAAGGTAAGTTCACCAGTATGTCATTGCACCAGCACATTAGAGATACTTTAAGAGGGAGCAATATTCCTCTCATTCTGGTGCGTGCGGACAAATCACACCCAGATGTCTCATTAGAGCTGCAGGTACTGAAATCCGGCTGAATAAGCCCCTTGATCCTTTGCACTGCTGCTACATGATCTCTGACTGTCGCAGGTTCCAGGACTAAAGTCACACTCTCAAGTGTAATTATTTTTAATAGGATCGAATTGCAATGAATATAAATGTTTCCTATTACCTACCTCCCACAGGTAAACATTGCTGGTCACCTGGGATCTCTTCTTCCTCTCTCCTACAAAGGGGCCAAACCTTTTGCCTTAGAGATGAACCTAGAGGCCCAGGCACCTAGAATGAGAAAGGGAATTAATGAGGACATCTTGCCACACACAAGATAGCATCTTGGAAACAGGTATCATTTATTTTCATGGCTGATAGGAAGACATTCAGTTTGGGTTGAAATGTGCATACAAACTGTAATATTTCTCATTTGCATCAGTAAGTACTATGCTAAAACTCTGATAGATTACGGTACCCACATCTCACCAATACGACTTTGATTGACAGAAGAGGGTCTTAGTATTATAGCGCTGGGTAAGCTCTTCCAAATATGGTGCAGAATGTCAAGGAGAGTTTCTACTGTCTCACCAGCATCAGCCATGGTTACCTAATGAGCAAACACGCACAATTTCAAGAATCAAATTCAAAAGCACCACAGACTGCTGCTGATGGCCTTGATCATGATCCAGCGTTCACCCTGCTGTTGTACAAGAACTATTACACATTTAAGTTCATGGCTGAATAATATGTATTTTCCTGTCTCAGTTTTGGCTCTAACCTTGGTGAAGGAAGACTGGGGAGAGATGTGTATTCGGTGTACTGGTGAGACATTGTTCTCAGAAAGTGTAGCATTCAAACCCTAAGGAAGTTGGCAGAGCCAATGTGTAGATTAGCCACATGGACCTTCACATCATTAGGAGCTCCTATAATTACCGTTCTGTACAGGTGTCAAACAAGTGTTAACAATTTCCACTATTCACTATTTTCTGTAGTTTAGGCTCAGGAGTAAATCATTCAAGAAATTATGTTAACAAGGCTTTTGAGAGGAGATTCAGTGTGCTCTCACTTCTCTTTAAAAATGTTTTAAGGACAACTCGTTGTTTCCTCAGCCTGTGAGAAAGCCACACAAACTAATACGCACACGTAAATTGGATTGCAAACTGGTGAGGTAGAAGTTGAAACTTTGTGTTTGGTGATTTGTAATTTGCACAAAAAAATGTTTAAGAGCCTCAACGCTGCTTTTTGTATTATACGTGTTACATAGGCCTATTTTGTGACCTATTCTGTTTGTGCTCACAGTGTTAACCTACTTGAAAGCTGGAATTTCTTTCGGGATCAATAAGGTCAATTGAATTAAATACCTCTCCATCGACAAAGTGTCCATTTGATGGGCTGTACGAACATCGCAAAATGCACTTGCCCATCCTCTCAGCGAAGCAGGCCAGACCGACAAGAAGAACTATTCTAACAAATGAAAGATGATATTGCCAAAATCTTGATAGAATGACGCAGGAAGACCTAGCAGTTTGACTATCAGGTTTTATGCATTGAGCATTGACCACCAATTGGTGGTTGCAATATATCGGACAAAGAGAACTGTCCCACATAAAAACAATTATAAAAAAAATACTTTGTGAAACAGCCTACGTTTGTAAATTAAATAGATGGAGAAACGGCATTATAGGCCATACACTTAGCTAGTATTTGTTTAACAACAGAAAAGATCACATTGGCCTTAGACAATGAAATTGCATAAAATTGGATGCAACACTAACATGAAATGCAAGACAAATGTTGGCAGGACTGAGATGCCTTCTGCTTGGTTTGTCTTTTGTCTGTTGCCAACTGCCTAGTTTTGTCCTCCTGTTGTACTGATGTTGCCTGCTTTGTTTTCTCCTGCCTGTATCCTTTGTTCATACCTGCCCGTGTCAGTCTGTGTCCTGATTGTGGTTGTTGTAAATAATGTGTCTTGCTTTGTGCTTTTAAAATTGTTTTATCCCCCCGACTCCCTATGTTATTAATGCCCTGCTTTGTTTAACCTGCTTGTTTTTGTTGTTGTTGCTTTGTGTTTTTTTCTGTATGTCTGTACTGCTGTGGTTGTGTGCCGTTGTACTTTTTAACCAGATTTTTTCCCTTAGCCCCCTTTCCCTCAAAAAGCTTGTGCTTTTTTCAGGCCATCATTGTAAATAAGAATTTGTTCTTAATGATCTTGCCTGGGTAAATAAAGGTTTAATAAAATAAAAAAAAAATCGGAAATTGACACATTTAAAGTTGACAAACAAACCGTTTCATCCGCTTTACATGAATATCCCTAAAAAGAGAATTCATTAAGGACCGAGCAATATTCGTGAAAACGTATGCGAATATTTTGGAGAGCCAATACATAAATAAACGCAACAAACCAGTGCTTTTTATTGTTTGACGGCATACCGGCATCTATGTAACCTATTCCAACCTTATCACCGCATCGGATAATAAGTTTCTGGATTTCCATTGTCGCCTACAGGGTTCATTGGGATAGTCATCTTTACAATTTTCTCACATACCTGTTATATTTTGCCGGCACTTGTGATATGTGGTCTACCTGTTTTCCATCAGCTGAAAATGGCGGATGGACACTTGAGTCGAAAGGCTCTTCAATCTACTCTCCGTTGGATGTAGACTTGAGAGGCCGCTCGTGCAACCGTCACTATTTGGCAATGTTCAGTATCCCACTGTGACGATGAGTCCAGGGAAAGTTTCAAATAAATCTATTGCAAAAGATTGTTGAGAGTGACACAATATTCTCCACGGGCACTCAGATGCAATCAACCTGCTATCTGCTTTAAAAATGTGCTTAGTAATGTTATTAGCCCATGATAAGCCCATTTAATTTACCTGCTTAAATATTAAAAGATCACACATACTATTAAGGTTTATGCATATCTAATGTCAGCATCCTACTATATAGGTTCTGATGGGATACACAATTAGTCAATCAAAAGATAGGAAGAAAATGCGCCGAGAAGCTGTATGACAGGCATCTATAAACTTTATGATTTCAGCCACAGACAGAAAATTACAATTTTCACATTGGTTGGTTTTGGTTTTTCACAACAATGCCACAGTAATCTAACATTAAGAGTAAATGTGTCAGTACAACATGCTTGGTCTACAACACTGAAGATCTACAAACACTGTGGAGAGGATGTTGTCTGGTCCAAATGCAGTCTCAAAATGGTTTAACCCCTTCAATTTGGGGTGAATTACATTCAATTCATCTAAAACACATTTACTTATCAAACATAATCATATTTTATTGTTCAGTGTACAAAGCTTCAAGACCTAATCTTTATGGGAGGTGTTAAAATGTAACACTTTTTTATGCTAATGCTTAGCCCCTGTGGCCACTAGAGGATGCTGTAATCCTGGTCAATAACAGAATAGCAGTCTCCCCATTCCATGCCAGTCTATTTTCATAACAAGGGCTTCATACGGTACAGTACAGTAGAAGCAAGACTTTGGTCAAACTGAATGTGGTCCTGCACTGCCCACCCTGTTCTCATTCTATTCATTCATGAGTTAAAGTCAACGCTCCTGTCTGATAACGGTTGCTTTGAATGGTCTATAATGAGCCTTATATGAGCATAGTCCTCATGTGGGTCATGTTAAATACTTCATATCCTAAGTTGGTTATTATGTGAATTCAAGGCACTGCTTCAGCACACCACCACCTCCATAATGTCACAGAGTCAGTCTAACAGGATCAAATTTAACCAGATGTGAGGACCACTTTTATATACCAATAGCCCTCACCTGTAAAAAGATATGCAATAAGTCATCCACCACACACACACACACAAATGCACACACAAACACACGCACACACACACACGGGTCATCCTCTCATTTCTACCAGCCTAGCTCAGCTGTCAGAGTTACTCCAGCTTCCCCCTGACAGCAGTGAAACTCGTGGACGTCCATTATATGTCCACACCACACGTGTCCTGTTCTAGAATATGGCCCGGCCATATGAGCTCTTCAAGGGCCGCATACAGAACATCGTGTCCCCTACATACATACAGCGTTTAAGCGTGTGTGAGCTGGGCTGGTTTGTAAACAGTATATTTTGCGCACACAGCAACATGCCACTGTGTGAGGGATATGGGACCTCCTTCTATGTTAGTCATAGAATGACAAACTATCAGTATACAGTATGTACGCAAATGCAATACCTAACCCACCAACAGACCAATATGTCCAGAAGAAGTACTATTAAAGATGGATTGTTCAAACTATAGATTCTACAGTTGTAATATCACAAAGGCAGTTTGTAAATATATTTTTATGAATAAAAGAACACAAAACACCATTATTCTTAAAGATTTGACCTCAACGTATAGATTTGACCTTCATATAGATGAACACCAAAACAAGTTGACCTTTTGTTTGTGTTTAATATTTGCGTGAGACATAATTAGATCTGCTGTATTCAAGTTCAATATTGAGTATAATAATCACGTAAAAAAACATAGATTACACTTTTATATGAATATTTACAATATTCATGCCACCCCAAATGCAAAGAAAACATATTCCCCACCTTAGATATATTTAATTCCATTCCAGTTTATAAATAGCGATACACACACACTGACAGTGGGTGGTCACTGTCTTATAACTAGTTCCTTGGGCCTTAGCGTCACATTTAGTTCTTAAACTGGTATTGGGTCAGGACACCTATTTCACCTATTTATATACATTCATTTTCCACCCTTGGGGTGGGTGTTTGGGAAATTACCCCTTTCTTGGCAGTTCAAAATCTTGGATCTAATATCTGGAGTGTGGGAGTTTGTGCTTCCAGTTGACTTTTAAAAAGTTCAGTCCAGTGAAGTTGATACTGCTTTAGATTCCAGCATATCCAGACAGTCTTTCCATTGGCCAAATGTTAGTTACTTCAACAACCTGTTCGAAGATAGAAAAGATTGAAATCATTTTTGACAGCTGGTCACAAGTTAGCAGGAAAATATACGTATATATGTTTTGGCAAAGTATGGGCAAATTCAAGTCAGTGGCTAATTCTGATCTTACAGATACTTATACTGCCTACGTCAAACTTCCATCCAGCACTCACCGATTTCAACGCATCTTCCTGGACACAGCACTGCCTACTGATCCAACAGCGATGAGAGACAACAGCGAGAGAAATGCTGCGCCTAGCACCAGTCCTCTGCTCACACCTGCGGTGGCACAAACACAAACCCTGGTTATCAGTCACCAAATAAATGTTTCAACTATTTTAAACACCTTGTGTGGCTCAACAAAGAGAAACACATGATACCCAGGAGATAATGTTGGGACTACTAACTAAGATTCATAATAGTCAGACCTGTTTGTGTACTATTACACTTATGATGTGGGAAGCTCTGTGAGTGTTCCTACCGGTAGATTCCTGTTCCATCAGTATGGCTGTGGCTCCCATACCCTCTGTGACCTTTTCTGTAGCCTTTGTGGCAGCAGGAGCTGCTGGGGCAGGAGGGGCGGCCTCCACCTCGGGGCAGTGACAATCTGGAGCCTCAGGTTCGACTGGAGTCTCTGTTGGGACCTCAGGTTCGACTGGGGTGTCTGTTGGGACCTCAGGTTCGACTGGGGTCTCTGTTGGGACCTCAGGCTCCTCCTCTTCTGGCTCAGGAACGTCTGGAATTGTAAGCTCAGTTGGGGCCTCAGTAACCATGTCAACAGGGACAATTGGAACAAGTTCCTCTGGAGCTGGTTCCTCTGGAACAACTTCCTCTGAAGAATGTTCTTCTTCCTCAGGTATAATAGTATCAGGTTCCACTGCATCAGGTTCTTCAGAACCTGGTTCCTCTGGAGCTGGTTCCTCAGGTGCAACAGGAACAGGTTCTACTGCAGCAGGTTCTTCTGGTGCAGGTTCTTCTGGAGCAGATTCCTCTGGAGCTGGTTCCTCAGGTATAACAGGAGCAGGTTCTACTGCAGCAGGTTCTTCTGGTGCAGGTTCTTCTGGATCAGGTTCCTCTGGAGCTGGTTCCTCAGGTGCAACAGGAACAGGTTCTACTGCAGCAGGTTCTTCTGGTGCAGGTTCTACTGGAGCAGGTTCTTCTGGAGCTGGCTCCTCAGGTATAACAGGAGCAGGTTCTACTGCAGCAGGTTCTACTGGAGCAGGTTTTTCTGGAGCTGGTTCCTCAGGTGCAACAGGAACAGGTTCTACTGCAGCAGGTTCCTCTGGAGCTGGTTCCTCAGGTGCAACAGGAACGGGTTCTACTGCAGCAGGTTCTACTGGAGCAGGTTCTTCTGGAGCTGGTTCCTCAGGTATAACGGGAGCAGGTTCTACTGCAGCAGGTACTACTGGAGCTGGTTCTTCTGGAGCTGGTTCCTCAGGTGCAACAGGAACAGGTTCTACTGCAGCAGGTTCCTCTGGAGCTGGTTCCTCAGGTGCAACAGGAACGGGTTCTACTGCAGCAGGTTCTACTGGAGCAGGTTCTTCTGGAGCTGGTTCCTCAGGTATAACGGGAGCAGGTTCTACTGCAGCAGGTTCTACTGGAGCTGGTTCTTCTGGAGCTGGTTCCTCAGGTGCAACAGGAACAGGTTCTACTGCAGCAGGTTCCTCTGGAGCTGGTTCCTCAGGTGCAACAGGAACAGGTTCTACGTCAGCAGGTTCTTCTGGAGCAGGTTCTTCTGGAGATGGTACCTCTGGAGCTGGTTCCTCAGGTAAAACAGGAACGGGTTCTACTGCAGCAGGTTCTTTTGCAGCAGGTTCCTCTGGAGCTGGTTTCTCAGGTATTACAGGAGCAGGTTCTACTGCAGCAGGTTCTTCTGCAGCAGGTTCCTCTGGAGCTGGTTCCTCAGGTGCAACAGGAACAGGTTCTACTGCAGAAGGTTCTTCTGGAGCAGGTTCTACTGCAGCAGGTTCTTCTGGAGCTAGTACCTCTGGAGCTGGTTCCTCGGGTATACCAAGAGCAGGTTCTACTGCAGCAGGTTCTTCTGCAGCAGGTTCCTCTGGAGCTGGTTCCTCTGGAGCTGGTTCCTCTGCTGCAACAGGAGCAGGTTCTACTGCAGCAGGTTCTTCTGGAGCAGGTTCCTCTGGAGCTGGTTCCTTGGGTATTACAGGAGCAGGTTCTACTGCAGCAGGTTCTTCTGCAGCAGGTTCTTCTGGAGCTGGTTCCTCTGGAGCTGTTTCCTCTGCTGCAACAGGAGCAGTTTGTACTGCAGCAGGTCCTTCTGGAGCAGGTTCCTCTGGAGCTGGTTCCTCAGGTATAACAGGAGCAGGTTCTACTGCAGCAGGTTCCTCTGGAGCTGGTTCCTCAGGTATTACAGGAGCAGGTTCTACTGCAGCAGGTTCTTCTGCAGCAGGTTCCTCAGGTATAACAGGAACAGGTTCTACTACAACAGGTTCTACTGCAGCAGGTTCCTCGGGTGCAACAGGAACAGGTTCTTCGGAATACACTTCCTTTGGGGCAGGTTTCTCAGCATCAACCACTTCCTCTGGTGCAACATGTGCAAACTCTTCTGGTATTGCAACCTCTGGGGCTTCCCTGATAACTTCAGAGATATCAAAAACATTAGGATATTCTAAGATGCCATCATGTGCTGTGGCATGTTCAGTCACATCTGGTGTCAGATGTTTAGCATTGAGAGCATGATTTATTATGGCAGATTTTGAAATATGATTAGTAATACCCTTTAGTTAACAGTGCAAGTAGGTAACTATTTCATCCAATAGAATACTGTTTGCAATACTTATTGCATTATACTGTTGAGTAATATTAGTCAACCCATGAATAATAAATAAATAAAAAAAGTTTATAGATTGATTCATTGACAGTGCAAGCGGTACACTGCTCGAAGATCTACCCTGGCTAGTCTCTACTGAATCGTGGAACACTTGAAAGGTTGAAAGTTAAATATAACAGTTGAAAGGAAGTCCAACACTATACCAGATGGGGCACATACTGTATATGGGGGCTGTTGGTGGTGGGGGAGGAAGGAGGGGCAAGAGGGCTCCAAGTTTAGTTCAAGGGAAGAGAAATACATCCCTCTGTCAGTTTAGCACCACACTTCACTTCAGACAGGGGCATGATTCAGGGAGATAAACACACATATACGATACAGGAACTCACTGTGTGTTGCCGAGGAACACCTTACAATATGTTACTGTAACTATTATGTCACATACAGCCAACTGCATTGAAAGAAGAGAGCTGTGGGTGCTCTCATTAGTAACAAGGGTCTGCTTACACACAAGACAAAGCTTGTGTGATACATCTGTAAATACAACCATTGTGATCTGAGACGGATCAAAACGATTACAGCATTTCCACACACCTGCGTGTCAAATCAATATCTGGAAATGCCACCGAACAAGAAATATTGACTGGTGACTCAAGTCTAACACCGTAGCTTCCCAACTTCATAACAAGGCAACCGATAAGACTGATTTCAGAGATGCAGTGACTTACATCTGGGAGCTGTGGAAGAAAGGTGCACAGCCAGGGCCAGCAGAAGCAGCTGTGGAACTCTCATCATGGTGACTGTCTGTGTCTGTCTGTCTGCGGTGCCCTCTGTCCCTCAGCAGTCAGAATGATCACACTGTGTCGATACGAGCGTCGCCGAGAGCTGCGGCAGGGGAAGCCCCTGTCCCTCTTCTCGTCTCCCTCTCAGTCACTGCTGGCAACCGGAGCGACTTCACCAAGCCACGAGCTCACACGCTGGTCTGTGGAGGTGGAGATCCAGCAGCCTGCTGAAAGGGAAGGCATGTGAGGTGGAGAGAGGGAGGGTTGGGGGTTGGGGTTATGGGGGTGTCACTGAGGGCATTACATGTCAAGTGGTTGGGTGATATACAGGATGGGAGGGTCCTATGAGAAATGGAAGGGTCAGGGGGTCTTCCGCAATAGACCATTGGTCTGGAATCTGGAGTGATATACCGTTCCTGTGCAGGAACGTCACATGTTATCCACGTGGAAGAGAACAAGAGTTTGATGGCGAGAACCAAACATATAAAAAAAACTAAATTAATAATCAGACAATGAACTGTGCTCCACAGCAACAAGTACACTGATCTATGCAGCATGTGGAAGATAACATCCACAAGCAACATGTTTTGAACACATTTAAAGTACAGTATATCTCTAGGTTTTCAACTGATCTGATCTCCCTAGAGGAGGGAGATCCCTCACTGTATTGCTCCTCCCAAGGTTTCTTTCACAAGGTGTTCCCTTGTTTTCCTTGAGGGTTTAGGCTGGTATAGGTGCAGTTCTATGGGTGTATGTGAAGCCCTCTGTGACATTGCTTGAAGAAAAAGTAAAAAGAGCTATACAAATACATTTTGATTTGATCTGCCCATTACAGAGAATTACAATAATATCCAAGTCAAAGAAGATTCCAGAACGGACAGAGAGACATAGCAGCACCCCCACTGTGTCCACGATGTGAGTAACAGCTACATCTGCTGTTGTGTTGTTGAGTCACAGCAATGCCTGGATGTCTTATTGGTTTAGACTTGTTTTGGACTGCTACAAATCCTGTTCATATGCACCATAACTTGCAAGTGAACTTGAAAAATAATTTCACAAACAACACCCTATTCCACAGTGAAGTTAACATATTTTATTTCTTTTAAGTGCCATTCATGCATATTGGGGATGGGGCTGGGGTGGGGGTGGGGTGGTATTGACAATTCTAATAACACTTGGAGTTATTTTACAGCACTAAACCAATACAAAGAGAGCTGTGTCACCTCATTGGACAGCAAAAGTAATAAACCGTGCAATAAACAAAAGGACAAAAAGAAGACAAATACAAGAAATGACAAAGATGAAATCTAAAAACAAAACAAACACAAAATATATTATCAACATTGAAACACTGAATGTAGAACCATAGGTACAGGTAAAAGGTAGTGTCACACAAAAAGCAAATGCATTTTCATCACATATATACAATATAGATATATACATACTGTGTCACCCTCTGATTGGATAATAACAAAATACTCTATTCTTTTCCCCTCCTCTCTTTCACAAGTAAGACCCACCCCCTGCCTTAATGTCCCCAACCCCAAGAGGAAAAAGGGATGATTGAAAAGACATTTATTTACAAGAAGCACAACAACACACAGCACTGAATAAAATAGGCCTCAATCAGCAGTACTTGTTGGCAGTTCTCTCCCATATTGTAACAAGGTTTATTTTTTATTTTTTATTCTTGTCTTGGTAATCTCTCTGGCAGGTACATCTCCAGCGGTATTCAAAAAGTGAATTGTCTTTTTAAAAGAACTTGTCCATACCCACAGACCCAGACACACACACACACAAATGACCCAGAATGGTGCATAACCTGTTGATCCAATCATTGTCTTGTGATTTAACTGTCAGTTTCTATCTTCCAATCACCTCCCTTTGCACTAGCCAGCCCGGCCATTTCCAAGGAGGCAGAGTCAACAGCCCTCTAGTGTTCAGACTTGATAAACCACCGTTCTGCAGCCAGCTCTTAAGCTTCACCCCACCAGCCGGGCTCCCTGGGCTGCCGTGGCCGAGAGCGTTCCCAAGCCTGACCTGACACACTGGACCCTCCCAGGGCTACGGACACACCGCGGGACCTCTGGGGATCCACAGTCTTGCCATATCCTGACTGAATACCCGACTCTGTATCATGACTGGGCTTTCAAATCACCTTCCGAGCTACTCAAGCTTTTCCACAGACCCTGAGCACTGACTAGGCCATGTGGCACATCCCAGCCGTCACTAGAAGCAGAGGAAGAAGAATCACAGAGGGCAAGCTAAATCTGGGCTGAACCAGACAATGAGGGAAATATATCAAAGAGGTTAAACAAACCAATAAAACGTTTATACTAAAAGAATCGAATAACCGTTAAAAGAAAGAGGGGGCTGGAGTGAGAGGGGGCCTGTGTTGACGGCTCAACAGAAGATAAAAGCCTATTGACTGTCAGTATAATGAAAAGGACTAGTTCCGCCTCTTTCGGTTCGACATCATATCCTGCTATAAAAGGAAGTCACTGCGTAAAAATGTAGGAGTCTTAAAAGATACCTGACTGGAATCCAAGCTATCAAAAGGCCCAGCGATATCACATAAAATCAAAAATGGCATGATTGTCACAGGAATAGGTATATAGAAAAATTAAAGAAACAATAATCTAGTCAAAAAACATTTACATTTGTATCTAGGGGTGGGGAATCAAATCTTTCAACTGAATAGGTGGCTTCCCTATATAGTTGAAATAAAACTGTTGGGGGGTAATTAAATGTACTGTAAGTCTATAAATCGTAAGAAGAAGCAGTCTGGCTGACTAAGAGAGTGGACAGGAGGGAGGGAGACTGGAGCATCACCGCTCTCATACCTAATCCCCTCTTGAGGACCCTCCTCTCTGAGGGCGTCTCTGCGCCCCCAGATCTCACCACGCTTTGTGCCTCTGGTTCTGTTGTGCTCATAGATCACCACAGCAATCGATCTTAGCCCTAAGTTACAAGAAAAAACACTCACAAAACAGTACTCAAACACACAGACACACACACATCCCACTTCCGTTCTGTTATGATTGTATATTTGCGTATCGTCTGCCTTCTTTAGACCGTGTCACATCTAGGGAGATAAGGAGCCAGTTTTAGAGGACATGACACAGACTGATGATGACTGCAGCTGTGTGAATCACATCAACGTTGCATGGTTTGTTGGTCAGTCACAGTAGGCCCTTCATTAGAGTGATTGAGCAGATAAAATCTGCTTTACGTACAGGTCCTACTGTATAGTTGGAGTGGACACACATCACAAATACTGCTGGTACAGTTGCTGAACAGACATAACTAGTCCACAGTAAGAAACCATACAGGATGGGCAATTAGGACTGGAGATGAATATCAGATCTCTGATGCAGCATCTCTGATTGACACCTCAAGTCTGGTTCAATGCTAAAAACACCCTGTGTGTACCCCTCCGTGACTGGAAACTTGACCTCACACCGCCCAGAGGCCGACAAGCACCGTCCCCTGCCATCAACGCCCCTCTTTGATGAGACCTGCGTCACCAAAACAGAACCGAAAAAACAAAACAAAAAAAACTCATAAAACAAGGAAGAGACAAACTGATCCAAGAGGCAGCTGAGGCCCAAGTCAACACGAGAAGGATTACAAGGCCAACACATCGCTCAGATCACACAACAGTTAGGTACTGGGATGAAGGGAGGAGGAGGGTGGGGCTTTGGAAGGCTGCTGGCTGGGCTGGCAAAAGGGATGGGGGGGGGGAGAGGAAGAGAGGGCAGGAGAGGAGGGGAGAGAAAGCGGAGGGCTGGAAGGGAGGACGAGGAGAATGGGATTTAGACATGAACATGTGCCGTTTGTCCCCAGACAAGCCGTCACTTAAAACATGTCAGACTAAATATGATTGTCTTCAAAGTAACATTTTTTTTCTCGTTTTTTTTTTTTTTTTTTTTCAGTTTGTTTTCGTTTCGTTTCGATTGTAAAAATGTCCGGACTCTGAAGTCTCTCTTTCGCCCTCCATTTCTTCTGCGTCCCACCCAACCTCCCGCGGTGGGTGTCTAGCTTGGCCTGGCTCCTCTCCTCCTCGTCCTGCTCCTCTCCTCCGCCCTCCGCTCCTGGCCCGGGGGCGCGGGTGAAGCTACACGATAGAGTCCCAGTCAAAGTCATCCTGGATGTCATCAGCTGCCATGCGCTGCATCGGGAAGTTTCTGGGAACGATCATGTGCTGCTGGTTCATCTGAGCGTGGTGACCTGAGGAACCCGGGACAGAACAAGGTTCAACCGTTGGGAAGGTTTCAAAATACAGCGATGTTGTTACGACGCTTCGCTTCCCGGTCCTTGATTGGACTCTCGACGTGAGTGCAACAGATAACAGAGTGAGATAATGTGGGCATGGGCATCGAAAACCCGTAGGCACGCGCACGCACACGCACACACACCTGTCATGGTGGGCCCTGCGTTGCTCATGGGGGGCATATGAGGGTAACCGGGAGGACCCATCATAGACATGCTCTGTCTGGAGTCCATGTAGAGGTTACCTGAGGAGAGACGGACACACGGTGTGAAACCCCCCGGCCCCGGTCGCAACACAAACCGCTCAACATACCCGGATCTGGGTGTTGATCCGAGCCCACAGGAGGGTGGTTCAGGGGAGGTAGTTACCAGCTAGCTGACCTGTGGTGATGTGCTGAGCGGGCTTGTTGGGGTGCATGGAGCTGTGGCAGACGGCAGGCTGCACCGCCCCCTGTGGCTGGATGACCCCGGTGCGGGTGAAGAACTGGTTGATGGAGGAGCAGAGGTCAGCGATCTGGGTGGGCTCCAGGGACCAGTTGTTGAGCTCCGCTTGTCTCATGCTCTCCTTCAGACCTGTGGGCGCAAGCACACACACACACACACACACACACAGTTACTGTAGCTACGAAGTGTATAAAATAGCCCATCTCATATGCCCATCTCACTTTATAAATTCTTTAATGAAATGTGTAATTTCAACGTTTTTTTTTGCCCTCCTACTACTAAATGTTCTCTCTATTCCTTCCAGAGATGACAATTGTGAACATTATGAGGAGACTTCAGCCTAATTATTACATTTCTACATTTTAAGGCTCCGACTTGTGTCAGTTTGACATATCTCACCTAAGTTTCAATCATTGCACCTGAATAGTTTGTTGTGTTGGTTTGATTGACAGACGTGCTTGATGATTGGCTGTATGAAGGTTTGTAGGAGGGGGTTGTGCAGTAGGAGAACAGAGGTTGGAGTTCTTGGTCTTATAGGTTTACCTCATTTACCTCATTGCATCATTTGTTCCTGACATTGACTTGAATCTAATTTAAACTATCAATACAAACTAGAGAGGGTACAATTTCTGGGGAAATTGTAGGGTGTGCTTGCTTGCGTCGGTTGCACAGGGGTCCGTTTTTTAATGACATTTTTACAACTGATATTTCTGTATTTTATATAAAAATGCATACTTATTATTTATAAAGATTACATAGATTTAAAAGCATTTTTTTTTGCTGCTCATTTACAACTGAAAATACGAGTGAAGTGTAGAATGAAATGGATGTCTTCTCATTTCCCCTGCAAGAGGCAGCCTCATCGTTGAATCAAAACAAATAAATTTGGCAGACCGGTGTAAAAATTGACCTAATCTCTATGACTTAAACGTCCTTTTAAGTTTTTCCCTTCTCGTGATATTTTCATGCATTTAGCCTACTCATTGCATTCATTCATTAATAAAGGACCCCCTTTGAAGATTATTCTACGACATTACCGGCAGTAGAAGATGGAATCGCGATTCAAACAGTACCATCTGCTAACTGAAAATATGCACCCCAAAACGTAAATAAGCTTGACATGTATTTAGTGGAAAATCGCTCATTCATAAAAAGCTCACTGGTAGCGATCATTGTCAGTAACAACGCAAAATGCGATATAGCCCTGTGTGGAGAAGCTGCCCCGGTAAATTGTACTACTACGGTACAGTACTAGACTAGCGTTACTGCTGTGTTCGTCTCGGTAGCGATTGCGTTGGTTGAATTGGATTTAACGTTCCGTTGTACGGTTTAGGCTGAAATTAATTATTTTCATGAACAGATTGACATAGTTTAGGCTGTGGCAATGAAGTTCAGGTTAGTAGTTAGATAGACTTTTGATTTAAGTAAGGGGAGTGCCGAACATGTTCTGTCGCCGTTTGACTTCCTACAGCTGTGTAGATGTTTTTGTAGTGTCTCGCGTAGGCTACAGCGTTGCAGTGATACACTGGATTGAAACCACAGGTAATGATAATTTCACCCACAAATCGTTTACTTGTAATATAATGTCATAATAAATCCTACAACGAAAATGTATATTTGAGGAATGTTTATTTTAACGATTGAAAACAGATACATCATAGACCACTGTAGTATGTGTTGCCCGGGCAACACAGGCTAACGTCATGATGCTAATACTTCAGTGAAATAGTAGACTACTGTTTCCGAAAGTAGATGTACTTCCTTAATAATATCAGCTTATATTGTACATTACACATCACAATTGTGTGTCATATCACAAAGTAAAATGAGTAAATAGTTATCACCCTGGCCTCTTTGCTTGTGGCGTTTCTGCAGCTGCCTTGCAGTAAAGCTATAGTTAGCCTAGCTATCCCCCAAGTTAACAGATGCGAAACGAATGTTCTGCCAAAGGTAGTCACGCGTGTTTTCGTGACGTTAGTGACGTAGTGACGTTAGTAACGTCAGTGACTGTGGCTAGCAAATTAGCCACCGTTAGCTTCACTTTACGCCACAAAAACTTAACTTCAGCCTAAACCATGCAACGGAATGTAAATTCCAATAGAAGCAACTCAATCGCTACCAAGACGAAACTTTTGACACCTACTTTGTCTATGTAGGCCAAATATTGACTGAGTTTTAGGGGGGCAAAAAGAATAATAATAATAATAATATATATGTGAGAGAACAAAGGTTGTGCTCTCGCCGAAGGCTTGAGCACACCCAATTAACTAGATATTTCAATGAAACCAGTTGTGGTCAGTCTGTTTTAAATCATGGCGAACACATTCTGAATTTGAACAGTTTCGGTGTCACGGCAGTGAGTGAAAAAGAAAAGGTATTGTACAGTAAGCTGACCACAGGGCAGGATTAACCCTGACCAGACCCTGAGCAGAGCTACTACTATTCCAAATCCTGTGGTCAACCCTGACGGCTCGTGAGGGCCCTACCTTGGAAGGGGGAGAGGTCAACATCAGCCCAGTTATAGCTGCTGGCGATGCGGCAGCTCTCCTTCAGTGCGTCCAGGTTGGTGGGATACCAGTCGGAGGGAAGACCTGCTGACACACAACAGCGTCTCAGTTTCACCACACTAATGGGGGGGTTTTCTGTTACTCCTATTCGGTTCGTACTCGTTTCAATCCTGCTCAGGTTACACGGCAACCGACGCGGTTTCAGCGTACATTCCGTTATGCTACACGGAGCAGGTGTTGCGTTCTGGCCACTGGGTGGCGCCAACTCCACTGCGAGGAGGCCTGCAGCAGGAGTCCAGACTAGAGTTGCTGTCTGCAGCACTGGCTTTGTTCTCACAGAAAACTGCATGAGTCTGTTGATGATTTACTCCTCAGATAGCAGCAGCAGCAGGCGACAGCAGCCTGGGACAATCGACCTGGTCCGGCTGGGTACCGAGGGGGTTGTGTGTATTGGCTCGCAAGATCGTGTCTGTGTTTTGTACGCACACGCCAAATGAACACCTGCGTGTGTGGGTGTGTGCGTGTGGTTGTTGATGTGTGTGTGTGTACCGTGTAGAGTCCCGACGGCAGGTCTTACCCGTGTTGCAGGTCATCTGTTGCTGGGCAGGGTGGGGCTGGTGGGACAGACTCTGGTGCTGCTGGGCATGCTGGGAAGGGTGCGTGGTGTGCTGCGCGTGCTGCGAGGGGTGGGGCTGCGTGTGAGGGCCGTGGGACGGGTGCTGCGACGGGTGCTGGGGGTGCGCGCTGTGCTGCGGGTGTTGGCCGTGCTGGGGGTGTTGGTGCTGGCTGTGTTGACTGTGCTGGGCGTGCTGGTTGTGTTGGGCGTGCTGGTTGTGTTGGTTGTGTTGGTGGGGGCCGTGCTGGCCCTGCTGGGGGAGGTGCTGTGTGTGGGGCGAGCCGTGGCCCGGGTGGCCCTGGGGGGGGTGGGACAGGGGCAGTTGGCCTGTGCTGTTGGGGTGGTTGTTAGGGTGGTTGTTAGGGTGGTTGTTGGGGTGGTTGTTGGGGTGGTTGTTAGCCAGGCTGTTCTGGGAGATGATGGTGCCGCTGGGGGAGTTCTGGTAGGAGCAGGAGGTGTGTGTCTGCTGGGACGGCTCCGAGGGCATGCCCATCAGACCTGCAAACACACACACATCAACCAGTCAGTCAATCAATCAAGTCAGTCTCAAGATTGTTTGTAACGGCCGTTTTACAATGTATAATAATGTTTCTCATTCTCTCACGAAGAGAGGGAAGCGGTCAGCATGGAAGTATGAATGCGAGCGAGGACACGAGGAAGGCAAGGAGGAGGAAAAGGAGGAAGGGAAGGATTCCAGTGGTACCTGCCCAGTGGCTGTGACTCAGCACTAGTGACCGTGTGAGCGCAAACAGCCCCTGAGCTGTCCACCCCAGGGGCACTTCCTGGAATGTCTCTGTTTGACAATTCCATTATTGTTGTCGTTGCTCCTGACTGTTCCTCCCCAGGCCTGACAGGAACACTGGCAACATCTGCCCAGACGGCAGCGGCAAATCATCCGTGCGCTGCGACGGCAGACGGAGGAGGACCCGTCCGTCACGACCGCGGCTCGCCGGAGCTATTCCGCTGGAGTGCTTTTAGAGCCGACTCCAGCCCTCGCTCTGCTGCAATCCACACAGCACCACTCACCGCCGGGGTGACAAAGGTGCGCCTCTTATCGGACGCAGAAAGCCCATTGTCCAACAAGGGAAATACAGAAAGCAATTAGCGCGCTGCCCCGGAATAATAATGCGAGCTCATTAACTACTATCAAAGCCGGTGAATTAGCTCGCTGTCTGCCAGCGGCCAGGGGTGTGAAATCCTCTCGCTCCCTTATTTACGTGTTTTAATTGCAAGAGGTTTGCGAGTAAGAGATTTGGACTCTTCTGCACACGAAAAACGAATGAAACATGTCCCCAAAAAAAGGAAGGAGGAACACAAGCCAAAACATTGGAGAGACAAACGTTTGATATGTGGAGAGCAGGCTGCACACAAAGAGCCCTGACCTGGTAAACCAGCTTGTCGAGTGCTTTTTCGTTCGTCAGTCAGATTAAAGGACCGAAAAGCATTACTTTTGAAAGCGCGGTTAGGCTCTTTGGAAAGCTATATGGCGCAATACGCTCATGATCTGCCACACACATGTCATCCTAATGCGAACCTTTGTCAATCCTCTATTATGTAGGCTACATAGAGGTTTAATGGACTCAGAACTCAGATGTTTTTCATAGTAAATCCAGTAAGTAATATATATTATACTCCATTCAAGTACATACTTGACATATATAATGCACAAAGCATGATTGTGCTATTAACTCCCTGGCACAGTGCTCAGTGTGCTGTAGGTAAAGGCCAGGGGCTAGTTCATGAGTTCACAGTACCAACATGGTAACATCAGTAAAGATGTGCAGCTTTCCTCAGGACACTCCCTGTCTATTGAATAAACACTCAGAGCTCAGTGAACCTAATTCATCCTTAAGCAAGACCCACAAGTCCCACTGCCAGCTGCTGAGAAGCCACCCTTTACCCACAGAACCTTCCAGTTCCTTTACCAAGCTGCCCTAGACCCTCCGGTAGACCGTGGCCCAGGCTTGACCCAGCCCCTGCTCCCCAGTGCTGCTGAGAGTCTGAGAGGATGTGATTGGTGTAGCGCTGTGGAAATGGACTCCAGTTAGCCCTACGATTGGCTGGTTGGAGCCACTGACACCATTTTGAGGGTATAAACCATAGCCTAGACCCGAATATGATGATAGGACATAGAGGGTAAGAACCCTAGAGTAGGAACTAGAGTAGGAACCCTAGAGTAGTATCTAGAAAGTCGATCAGTATCTTTGTCTATGGCTGGTTGTGGAACAAGCCCAACACCTACCCTGTTGGCTGAAGGACTGCTCAAAGACAGACTTGTACAGGCTGCGGAAGGAGGCACTGAGATCTTCAAAGTCGGAGAAGAGGAGCTGCTTGTCCCTCTCTGGCATGTTGTACTGGGGCTGGGGCGGCTGCTGCAGGCTCAGGGCCTGGGACACGGGCTCTGGGTGGCTGCTCACCTGCAGGGAGGGAGAGGGGGAGGGAGAGGGGGAGGGAGAGGGGGAGGGAGAGGGGGAGGGAGAGGGGGGGAGGACAGACAGGGGTCAGGGTTCGTTTCGAGAAACACACCTCGACTGGACGCGACATTGCACGTCGATCACGCTTGGACACGGCTCGGCGTTTCGATTCCATCGCCGACTCTTCTTCTATTTTCATCGTCAGGCTAACTCGATGCACCGGTTGCCACCCACACAGTGTAAATCCATGCTATCGCTAGGCGACCACGACACGACGTCCACGGTGATCAAACACGCTCGGGGGGGGGGCCGTCAGCTGGAGAGGAAACCTGACCCCCCCCCCCCGTCAGCCCATCAGCACCGTCACCCCCCTCCTCCCACGGTGACCATGGCGACTTCAGGAAGCTTTCCGAGTCGCTCATGAGAAGACGCCACCAGACCGAATGTTCGCTGCAAAGCGCGGCCTTTTCCAGAGCTACATAAATAAGCAGTACAATGTGTTTATCAAGGCCTTTCAAGAGAGCGAGGCCGGCTGGTGAGAGGCCTGTTAGCATTCGTGAGCGGCATCAGTCACTTCAAACTGTTAGCTCGCGAGCCTCCGACGGCCTCTGGCCCACTGCCTTCAAAACTCTTCTCTTCTCGTTCCAAAGAGAGCAATCGGAATGGACACAAAGCCAATACTCAGGTGGCCTGCAAAATGTATTTAAAACAAAATCAATACCGGTGCCTTGTACAAATAAGCATTCATTTTGCCTGCATACTCGTGTAGGTGGTCGATATCCGCGCTGTGCCCCAGCGAAACAAGAGAGCATTAGCAACCGCGCTAGCCTCCGGCTCCACTCTGTCTCTTAAGACTTTCGGATGCGAGAGACAGGGAAGTGAGGAGACCTGTACTCTGCAACTACGGGCAGGTCTAACGTTGAGCGCGGACTCGGGTGAATTCATCGACACCGGAATTGGGTTTCTCCATGACATCTTTCCTCCTTTCGAAAAGAAACGATCAAAATAAGACAGGCCTCGAAAACAGAAAAGTGCAAGTACCAGTTAAGCGTGACAGGGAGCCGGACACAGCCGCTGAGGCACGCGGTATTAGCAGCACTGAGCGGGGAGAGTGGCACCGGTGCTTCAGCCCGGGCTCGCCGGAGTGAAGAGGGAAGGTGGAATTAAGCTCAAGTAGACACTCATGTCCGCCGGGAGCCTGGGCGGATCAATTGCTCGGCGCCCGGAGCGGGGTGCACTCTGGGACGGGGGAGGGCCGCACCAAAGAGGGGGTGTCCCAGGTGGGATGACATCACAGGTGGAGGCTTTCTTTTTTGTGCTCCGCGGTGGCGCGCGCCGCTCTCTCATCCTTCAACGCGAGGTTCAGTCTAGCCACGCAGACGAGCAACCACCCCGCTCTCGCTCGCTTTGGCAGACTGCAACAAAGAGAAAACTCTCGCTCTCTCTACTCTCTCTACTCTCCTTCTCTGAACCCTTCCCGGTGTCATCCTCATCTCCATCTCCTCACCCCTGGCCCCCCCCCCGGAGCACCTGGCTTCGGACTGCATGGCCTCAGAAGAGACTCGCGTCTCTCTCATGTTGAGGATCACTACACACACACACACACCCACTAACGAACTGGAGTGGTCTGCAGCCTGCGTAGCCAACAAATGCAGCCTCTCTCTTCTCCTACAGAGCACTCCCACGGCAGTTCCCATCAGATGATTGGTCGACGCGATCCGACCGCCACGGCTATGCTACAGTACGCGTTTACGTGGTCTACGCGAGGATTCCCGGCGGCTATACAGTCCTACAGTCCGGCGGCAGCGAGAAGAACGGCTCGGAGGCGGTTGGGGGGGGCGGCGTGTTGGCAGGTTACCGGGGTGTAGCTGTGCACGCTGCCCACACTGTTGAGGTTGACGGAGGCCAGACTCTGGTCAGACAGGCTGTTGTTAAGGCTACTTCTGGGGCTGTCGCTGCCGTCCTGGTCCGGGTTGTACAACGCAACCTGCAACGACAACATGGATTCATTAGTGTACCTCGCATCCACTGGAGCGCCTGGCTTTGAAAAGCCACTGTCACAACATGCGATGACACCAGGCAGAGAATGTCACGCCCGAACCCAGGAAATATATACCACCCCCGGTGCAGTCTGGGATGGTTCATGTTTAGCCTGTGTATAGGTTGAAGAAGGATGGCAGGAGGAGAAGAAAGAGCCTACAGTATCTTCTGAAAGGAGTGAGAGGCTGGCAGGAGCATCAACCGCTCACCTGCCTCCTCACACACACCACCCCTCACACACACCACCCCACACACACACCACCCCTCACACACACCACCCCTCACACACACCACCCCACACACACACCACCCCACACACACACCACCCCTCACACACACCACCCCACACACACACCACCCCACACACACACCACCCCTCACACACACCACCCCTCACACACACCACCCCACACACACACCACCCCACACACACACCACCCCACACACACACCACCCCTCACACACACCACCCCACACACACACCACCCCACACACACACCACCCCACACACACACCACCCCACACACACACACCACCCCACCCACACCACCCCACACACACACACACCACCCCACACACACACCACCCCACACACACACACACCACCCCACACACACACCACCCCACACACACACCACCCCACACCACCCCACACACACACCACCCCACACCACCCCACACACACACCACCCCACACACACACCACCCCACACCACCCCACACACACACCACCCCACACCACCCCACACCACCCCACACACACACCACCCCACACACACACCACCCCACACACACACCACCCCACACCACCCCACACACACACCACCCCACACACACACCACCCCACACACACACCACCCCACACACACACACCACCCCACACACACCACCCCACACACACACACCACCCCACACACACACCACCCCACACACACACACACCACCCCACACACACCACCCCACACACACACCACCCCACACACACACCACCCCACACCACCCCACACACCACCACCCCACACACACACCACCCCACACACACCACCCCACACCCCCCACCACCTACCACACACACACACACACACACACACACCACACCACCCCACACACCACCCCACACACCACCCCACACACCACCCCACACACACCACCCCACACACACACCACCACACACACCAGCCCCCCCCACACACCAGCCCACACACCACCACCCCACACACACACACCATCACACACACCAGCACCCCCCACACACCACCACACACACACCACCCCACACACCACCACCCCACACACACCTCCACACAAACACCTCCACACACACACCTCCACACACCATCCCCGGGGTTTCTCTCTCTGGGGAGTCGAGAGGAGGAGAGGTAGCCCCCCCCCCCCCCCCCCCCCCCCCTAAAAGGTCACACCACCAGCCGTGTCCGAGCCTTCTGTCCGGGTGCAAATCGGTTCGGGACAGTTAACAAAGGTCCTCAGTACAACAGAAACCCTGACCTTTACGGTACAGCCACCAAACCGGCCGAAGCGCTTCAAAACGACAATCTTCATTATTGTCTGGGAAGGTTCTGCGTCCCTGCTGTTGTCGCAGAGGGGGGAAGGGGCGCTGGCCCGGTTCCACGCCGAGGCGGTAAACAACCACAGCAGTGGAACCGTCCAGGCTAGCAGATAGGGCTGATGGGTCGACCCCATTGTGACTGAGCCATGTGTGGAATGCCAGACTTGCTCGTGGTGACAGAGCCTGCCTCTGGGGAAGCCTGGCTTGAGGCATGGTGGCTAGTGTGTGTGTGTGTGTGTCCAGCCTGTGTGTGTGCTCAGCAGTAGGACAGGCCTGGGTCTGTGTGTGTTCAGCACTGTGTGCCAGCATTCTGTGGCCCTGCCATAGACACACAGCCGGGGAACACACACACGACCATTCAGGTCAATAGGGTTAGACTTGTCCAGCCTAACTGCCATGCATAATGGCCCGAGGAGTTGAGTCCACACACTGTCACACAGCATCACTGCTGCCCATCTGGCTCATCTCTCTCTCTCTCTCTCTCTCTCTCTCTCTCTGTCCTCTCTCTTTTACTCTCTCTATCGCTCTCTCTGTGACAAAGACAAAGTATATTAATAAGCAGGGAGCTGTGTGGTTATGGGTGTGTGTGTATGCGAGAGAGAGAGTTGCTCAGTAGAAGATTGCAGCCTGTCCACCTTGGTTCTGGGAGTGGACTAGGCTACAGTCTTCACTAAGGGAGGGGGGGGGGGGGTAGCAGAAGGAGACCCCGGCTTGTGACTCAGACGTGTCGGAGTGTGGCCCCCGTGGGGCTAATCAAGTACAGCGCGCAGCTGCGCAAATACACATGTGATGTGTTTAAGTCAGGAAGATGGCTTTTTAAACTTGAAACCACTGTGTGTATTTACCATCCTTGTCCATGAAGTGGTATGGTTCTCAAAACGAAAACAAAAAAAAACTTGCCGCTTTGTGGTTGACACAGACGGCCCTCAGAGGTGAGACGCCCACACACACAGACACACACAGACACATACACACAGAGCATGCTGACACAGGCAGGAGCTTGTGCACACCCTGGTAACCACACTGTGTGATGTGGGACGTTGTGCTGTTTGCTAGCGAGCGAGCCAGCCAGCCAGTCAGGCTTCTATTCTTAGCGGCGAATTAAGCAGAAAGCCAGAGGTGTCTTACATGTGAGACTAATCTGGAGCATGAGGGATGGATTATGAAATCAAAAGAGAGATCGGCCCAGGTGCCTCCTACAATGGCAGCCGGCGGGGCGTGCGATCCCCCCTTCGCACGGGAGCGAGAGGAAGAGCGAAGTGTGAATAGAGGGGGAGAAAAAGGCATAAGACTTCCTCAGCAAGCACGCTACCCAGGAGTCCCTACTGGCTGCTGCCTACCACCACCCAGCTCTCGTTCATGGACCTGGTCAGGTCTTGGCGGGATTTTTTTTTTTTGATGAGTCGATACTGAACGAGAAAAGAGGTGAGAGAACAAAAGAAAGAAAGAATGAGCGAAGGGAGAGAGAAAGAGAGAAAAAGAATTTGAGAAGTGTCAGAGTGCGTCGAGGTTCTTACATGTGCAGCCCTGACAGTGAGAGAGAAAGAAAAAAAGAGGAAGAGAGCAAGTGAGCGAGTGAGAGAGAGAGACAGAGAGAGAGAGAGAGAGAGAGAGAGAGAAAGAGAGAGAAAGAGAGAGAGAGAGAGAGAGAAAGAGAGAGAGAGAGAGAGAGAGAAAGAGAGTGGGGGTTTCCTGTGCTACAGTGTGCTGTCAGAGGCGTGGCCTGCTCTGTGTTGACAGTGGAACAGGGAGAGAAACAAGCTCTCGGAGGAGTGCAGATCTGCTGCTGTTCACCTCACTTTACCACAGCAAGGAACATGTTTACAATCAGGAGAACAAAAGACACTTCTGAAAACATTCCTTTACACACACACACAACTCTATTACCTGTAGACACGCTGCCTTACAAGCACACACACACAAACAAACAAACATAGGTACGTTCACAAAATACACGCACACCACATCCTTGCCTGAGGCCAAAAAGTTGAGAAGATAGTCTATGAGCTGTACGATAATCAGAAGGTAGTGATTCTATATAGTAACAGTGTTAAACGGGAGGAGGATGTCCTCCACCATCTTACCAGCTTTGTGTTCTCTGCTTTCAAACAGCAAAGTGAGAGTTGGGGGCTGAGCACAGCAGGGATGAACAAAGCCCATTTTTCATTTGTCTATTTTCAGAGCAGGATTGGTTCAATACTCATAGCTGCTATCAACTGTCTTCGGAACTGCTGTCCTTGTCACAACCGATGTTGCAAAATCACTGTTATTCATTCCCGTCCCACAAATCAAAATATGGGTATATTGATTATCTATTTTGTTTTTTTACAAACTCATCAATCAGTAGGTCCATTCGACCGGTGTGATATTAGTCAGATAGCTATGGTTAATGGATGTCTGCTATGAGAGCTCCATGCTTCTGTTCAGTGGAACGCAAATGAGAAGCTAATGCATGTGCTGTACAGTATACTCCAGGAAATCCAGATTACATTTTCCTGTGGCCTAAGACATCAAATACCCCCAAGTACAGTATTTAATCACATGACTTCCTTCACAAAGATTTGAATGCCTTTTTACTCTTTGACTTTCTCCTTTTCCTTACCCCCTCAGACTCTTTCTCCCATTCACACACACACACACACACACAGACACGCACACGCACGCACACACACGCACACACACACTCGCAAAACCCCTTCACCCCTGTTCTCCACACACCCCAGTTAATATTAAACCGGCCTATTTCTTTTCTCTCTATGCGTGCGGTAAATGAATAAGAGACTTGCAGGCTTTTTAACAGTCCTCCAGAGAGCAGGCCCTGGTGGGCCCGGAGGAGAGGGCTTCAGGTTAAAAAGCCCATTTACATTTCTGAGTGAGAGCAACACACTTAGAGCCAACAGTCTGCACTCCCTCGCTCCCGTACGGCCCCTTTCCATTCATGGAAGGCTTCGCACCCACTCACACATGTACACACACACACACGCACGCAGTTTCACGAGGAGGGTTAACCGCTCCTGCTGTACAAAGCAGCGCGTGTCAAGGTGTCACTATGGTTACAAAGCAGTGTGTGTCAAGGTATCACTATGGTTAACTGTAAGCACACAGAGAGCATAGCGAACATGGTGCTGTATACAGCAAGGCTAGTCATTATAGAGAGTGTGGTTCAGTTGATGAGTGAGAGCACAGTAGCTGATGCTGTGTTGGTGTGTGTGTGTGTGTGTGTGTGTGTGTGTGTGTGTATAAGCCAGCATGGAGGCTTGGCTCCAGTGGTGCGGTGCAGCTGTGTGTTTGGCATGTGTCTGGAGAGGCAACAGGTTGAGAGGGCAGAGGATATGGAGGTGGTGTGTGTATCGTTCTAAAGTGTTGCTCTCATGGGGGAGGGGGGTGGTGTGCGTGTGTGTGTGTGTGTGTGTGGGGGGGGGGGGCATATGTGGGTGGTTGGAGAAGAAATGTGAGGGTGAAGTGATGAATGAAGGACTATGGAGAAGGTGAACTATGTGGGGTTACTGAACAACCAGTCATCCAACCAACCAGTCAGACAGCCAGCCAGCCAGGTTAGTGCATGGTAGGCATGGTCTGTGCTGGGTGCTATCGTCCTGTCTCACCTTGTTAGTCACAGTGTTGATGGCCAGCGTTGGCGAGGCACTTCCAGATATCATACAGTCCATCCCCAGAGACTCTGACTCCAGGCTGTATGGTGTGGAAGCCTGCAGGGGAGACACACACACAGTGAATCACTCCCATCACCTCTCACACACACACACACACATTTTGAAATCATCGCTCAATTTGCAGCTAGGGAAGGGCCCTGGGATCCATATCTGTCATGTATGTCGGAAGGAAAGCATACCAGCTCCTCTGATGAGACACAATAATGATTTACATTTGCAACATTTATTTAGGTCACACACTGTATAAAATATTTCCAAGGAGGGTGGAGAGCAACCCCCTAAACACACACACACACACTAACTGTGTGTGTGTGTGTTAGGGCAGATAGCTCCGGGAAGCCTGTCTCCATAAAACTGCTTACTGTAAGAAGATTGGCCCGCAACAATATCACATTAGATTCATGACAATGAACACAAATGAGCTTTCAGGTCTGGAGTCTAGAAGGAGCCAAGCAGACGCCCACAGACAAGGAGCGGTGTGTTCATGGAGACGTACACGCCACATGTTTGACATGGGGCATTTCAACTGGTAGTTGGGTGTGCTTTGCCTTCGGCAAGGGCACAACCTTTGTTATCTCACATATATATTATTATTGTGAGAATGCTGTTAAGCATTCTCACTATTGCTTTTCAACTTCTCAGTTCTTCCGCCGTTTTTTGGCCTTTAACTCGTTCTGCATACTTTAACCGATTCCTACAACTTTTGTATCAAAACGTTCAGCTCCTTCAGGAGATGATGGCTATGACTTTTGGTATTTCTCACTTTTATACTTTTTAAGACATTAAGGTTTTTGTGCAAATTATTCTCCCATTAAAAGTAATGGTAAATCCTTTCAAATCATTAAAAAGCTTCCTCCTCTTTCAAACGTAACTACTTCAGCTTACTTTCAGCTAGAGACACCATTCAACCTTTAAAATGTTCACAAGACATTCAGCTATTCCCAAATGATTCAGCTTTTTCAAATGTTCAGCCAATTTTGAATTATGACAGTTTGAAATACATTAAAATGTTTGCTCCTTCTTGATTTTTATGAATGAGCAGCAAGCAGAGTGGCACACTCTGCTTGCTGCTCTTTTTCTGATATTCAACTAATTTGTCAAACAAATTCCTCTAACGTTCATATAGTTTAACTTACAGAAACAAGTTATACCTTAAAATGTAGGAAAAATTGTCCTCTTTCAGCCAATGTAACTACTAAAGAGCTCACATTTACAGATTTTCAGCTATGAGCCTTGAAGCGAGAGCAGCCTTTCAAATTCTCTCACTAACTTCAATGGAGAGGTGAGTAAAATCAGTCAGAGAAAGCAAGAAGGAACAAGATTTTGAAACTGCCGATAGAGTCGTATTTCTGACCGCACAGACATATAAAGGACATCTCTGGTTTCGGCAGAGTCTTGGGTCTCGGAAAATATCCTTATATTTTGGATTGGACGTATAGTTTTGCGTCTAGGTCAACTTGTTTGAGGTGTGGATGCTAGGTAAATGTTCGTTTTTCTCTCTGCCTAGCTCGTTAGCTATCACAGCTGCGCCATCACCGTGGCAACCAAACAAACAAGCACCAGGAAAGCAAAAGGAACACGTTTTTGAAACTGCAGGTAGAGTCGTATTTCTGACTGCACAGACATATAAAGAATATCTCTGGTTTCGGCAGAGTCTTGGGTCTCGGAAAATATCCTTATATTTTGGATTGGACGTACAGTTTTGCGTCTAGGTTATCTTGTTTGGGGTGTGGATTCTAGCTACATTTCTCTTATTCTCTGCCCTCAGCGCGTTAGCAATCATAGCTGCACCATCACCGTAACGACAGACACGCACCACTCAGTCTCTCACACAGGTGATTGGTACGTTTACTTGACCATGAGAAACACGATTACTAGCAATTGTCGGTTTATGCCAATAATACGATTACTCCGTTTACATGTGTAATTAGTTATGCGATTACTCAATAAACGCGTCTACATGATTCTTTTTTATTAATCGTTGTATGCTCCACGGACAACTTGCACCATCATCCTTCTGCAACAAAGTGTCGCCGTGTCTTCCTGTATCGGCCCTACTGCTGTATGTTTCATTCCATCAACACATTGAATCCAACTAAGAAAGCCGAGTAAACGCACTCAATGGTAGGCTACATCTGCTACTGCTATTACTATCCCAACTATAATTTCAGCTGTTAAAACGATAATATTCTTGTTACGACTAGCTAGCCTACTTCTTCTGTTTAACAGTTCAGCTTTCAGCTTCTCCCGCATTGTAGGCTATTTTAGCTCTTAGCTTTGTTAAGATGATGCAGATGATGCAGTTCAGCTTCCACACTGCCTCTTTTGTGTCACTCACACATTTTTGAAATTCATTTCAGCTTGCGGGTATTTTCTCATTTCTCACTTTTATACTTTTTAAAATGTAAAGGTTTTTGTGCAAATTATTCTCCCTTTAAAAGTAATGGTAAATCCTTTCAAATCATTGTTGGAATGCTGCTCCAGCCCCTTTCAAAAATACCTTTCGGTTGCTTTGAAGCTTCAGCTTATAACTTTCTACTAAATTTTCACTATTTTCAGCTTTTTTAGCATGGTCAGCTATCCCCATTCAGGTTTTCAGCATTCTCACTGCTGTTTCGCAGGAACAGCCGTTTCTAGTTGTGAGAATGCTGTTAAGCATTCTCACTATTGCTTTTCAACTTCTCAGTTCTTCCGCCGTTTTTTGGCCTTTAACTCGTTCTGCATACTTTAACCGATTCCTACAACTTTTGTATCAAAACTTTCAGCTCCTTCAGGAGATGATGGCTATGACTTTTGGTATTTCTCACTTTTATACTTTTTAAGACATTAAGGTTTTTGTGCAAATTATTCTCCCATTAAAAGTAATGGTAAATCCTTTCAAATCATTAAAAAGCTTCCTCCTCTTTCAAACGTAACTACTTCAGCTTACTTTCAGCTAGAGACACCATTCAACCTTTAAAATGTTCACAAGACATTCAGCTATTCCCAAATGATTCAGCTTTTTTAAATGTTCAGCCAATTTTGAATTATGACAGTTTGAAATACATTAAAATGTTTGCTCCTTCTTTATTTTTATGAATGAGCAGCAAGCAGAGTGGCACACTGCTTGCTGCTCTTTTTCTGATATTCAACTAATTTGTCAAACAAATTCCTCTAACGTTCATATAGTTTAACTTACAGAAACAAGTTATACCTTAAAATGTAGGAAAAATTGTCCTCTTTCAGCCAATGTAACTACTAAAGAGCTCACATTTACAGATTTTCAGCTATGAGCCTTGAAGCGAGAGCAGCCTTTCAAATTCTCTCACTAACTTCAATGGAGAGGTGAGTAAAATCAGTCAGAGAAAGCAAGAAGGAACAAGATTCTGAAACTGCCGATAGAGTCGTATTTCTGACCGCACAGACATATAAAGGACATCTCTGGTTTCGGCAGAGTCTTGGGTCTCGGAAAATATCCTTATATTTTGGATTGGACGTATAGTTTTGCGTCTAGGTCAACTTGTTTGAGGTGTGGATGCTAGGTAAATGTTCGTTTTTCTCTCTGCCTAGCTCGTTAGCTATCACAGCTGCGCCATCACCGTGGCAACCAAACAAACAAGCACCAGGAAAGCAAAAGGAACACGTTTTTGAAACTGCAGGTAGAGTCGTATTTCTGACTGCACAGACATATAAAGAATATCTCTGATTTAGGCAGAGTCTTGGGTCTCGGAAAATATCCTTATATTTTGGATTGGACGTACAGTTTTGCGTCTAGGTTATCTTGTTTGAGGTGTGGATTCTAGCTACATTTCTCTTATTCTCTGCCCTCAGCGCGTTAGCAATCATAGCTGCACCATCACCGTAACGACAGACACGCACCACTCAGTCTCTCACACAGGTGATTGGTACGTTTACTTGACCATGAGAAACACGATTACTAGCAATTGTCGGTTTATGCCAATAATACGATTACTCCGTTTACATGTGTAATTAGTTATGCGATTACTCAATAAACACGTCTACATGATTCTTTTTTATTAATCGTTGTATGCTCCACGGACAACTTGCACCATCATCCTTCTGCAACAAAGTGTCGCCGTGTCTTCCTGTATCGGTCCTACTGCTGTATGTTTCATTCCATCAACACATTGAATCCAACTAAGAAAGCCGAGTAAACGCATAGGCTACATCTGCTACTGCTAATACTATCCCAACTATAATTTAATCTGTTAAAACGATAATATTCTTGTTACGACTAGCTAGCCTACTTCTTCTTCTTTTTAACAGTTCAGCTTTCAGCTTCTCCCACATTGTAGGCTATTTTAGCTCTTAGCTTTGTTAAGATGATGCAGTTCAGCTTCCACACTGCCTCTTTTGTGTGACTCACATTTTTGAAAATCATTTCAGCTTGCGGGTATTTTCTCATTTCTCACTTTTATACTTTTATACTATTAAGGTTTTTGTGCAAATTATTCTCCCTTTTAAAGTAATGGTAAATCCTTTCAAATCATTGTTGGAATGCTACTCCAGCCCCTTTCAAAAATACCTTTCGGTTGCTTTGAAGCTTCAGCTTATAACTTTCTACTAAATTTTCACTATTTTCAGCTTTTTTTAGCATGGTCAGCTATCCCCATTCAGGTTTTCAGCATTCTCACTGCTGTTTCGCAGGAACAGCCTTTTCTAGTTGTTATTCTTTTTGCCCCCCTAAAACTCAGTCAATATTTGGCCTACATAGACAACCTATGTGTCAAAAGTTTCGTCTTGGTAGCGATTGAGTTGCTTCTATTGGGATTTACGTTCCGTTGTATGGTTTAAGTGGAAATTACGTTTTTGTGGCGAAAAGTGAAGCTAACGGTGGCTAACTTGCTAGCCACAGTCAATGACGCTACTTACGTCACTAACGTCACGAAAACTCGCGTGACTACCTCTAGCAGAACATTAGTTTAGCAGCTCGTTAACTTCTGGGAGATAGCTAAGATAACTGCTTTACTGCAAGGCAGCTGCAGAAACGCCACAAGCAAAGAGGCCAGGGTGATAACTATTTACTAATTTTACTTTGTGATATGACACACAATTGTGACGTGTAATGTACAATATAAGCTGATTTTATTAAGGAAGTACATCTACTTTCGGAAGTATTAGCATCATGACATTAGCCTCTGTTGCCCGGGCAACACATACTACAGTGGTCTATGATGCATCTGTTTTCAATCGTTAAAATAAACATTCCTCACAAATACATTTTCGTTGTAGGATTTATTATGACATTACATTACAAGTAAACGATTTGTGGGTGAAATTATCATTACCTGTGGTTTCAAACCAGCGTTGCTCACTGCAACGCTGTAGCCTACGCGAGACACACTACAAAAACATCTACACAGCTGTAGGAAGTCAAACGGCGACAGAACATGTTCGGCAATCCCCTTACTTAAACCAAAAGTCTATGTAACTACTAACCTTAACTTCATTGCCACAGCCTAAACTTTGTCAATCTGTTCATGAAAATAATTAATTTCAGCCTAAACCGTACAACGGAAAGTTGAATCCAATTCAACCAACGCAATCGCTACCAAGACGAACACAGCAGTAGTCTACTAGTACTGTACCGTAGTAGAATTTACCGGGGCAGCTTCTCCACACAGGGCTATATCGCACTTGGCGTTGTTACTGACAATGATCGCTACCAGTGAGCTTTTTATGAAAGCGATTTTCCACTAAATAAATGTCAAGCTTATTTACGTTTTTGAGGGCATATTTTCAGTTAGCAGATGGTACTGTTTGAATCGCGATTCCATCTTCTACTGCCGGTAACTTCTTAGAATAATCTTCAAAGGGGGTTCTTTATTCATGAATGAATGCAATATGAGTAGGCTAAATTCCTTAAAATATCACGAGAAGGGAAAAACTTAAGGACGTTTAAGTCATAGAGATTAGGTCAATTTTTACACCGGTCTGCCAAATTTATTCGTTTTGATTCAACGATGAGGCTGCCTCTTGCAGGGGAAATGAGAAGACATCTATTTCATTCTACACTTCACTCGTATTTTCAGTTGTAAATGAGCCGCAAAAAAATGCTTTTAAATCTATGTAATCTTTATAAATAATAAGTATGCATTTTTATATAAAATACAGAAATATCAGTTGTAAAAATGTCATTCAAAAATGGAACCCTGTGCAACCGACGCAAGCAAGCACACCCTACAATTTCCCCAGAAATTGTACCCTCTCTAGTTACATGGATGCATTTCGGCCGCGCACACACAAAACATGTCTGTCTGACGAGCCGACATGCTACACAGGAGGACAAAGACATGGAACAGATAGAGCAGGGGTGGGGAACGTCGGGAAATCATTTGGTCCGGCCCGCCATGGCACTGCAGGAACCATATTATTAGGTGCATTATTCGTTGGCAGCAGCACTATTTTAAGATGTGGATGAGGACCGTGGAGGCGCGCAGCGTTGCGTACCAATGTACCAAAAAATTTCGCTCGCACGCTCGCATTAAGTCTGGAATTCCTTTCCAGCAAATCAAACCCAGAATACGTTGTTGGTTTGGGCTAAGCCCCGAATGTTTACAACGTATGGCTCCGCGCCTGATTAACACTCAGATCGATAAGCAGTCTCAAAAATAGTAGCAATATAAAAAATTATACGATCCCTTTCCGTAATCATGATACCCCCCAAGAAATGTTCGATGCACCCCTAGTCAAAGCAGGCTGCATCCGTGCCAGCTAACATCACAAACCTCACCAAAGAGAAGCAGTTCCAGCCATCACATTAGAGGTGAGTTAATTAAATGTTTGACCAAATATAGCAGGCACATTTTTAAGTTGATAATTCTGTACGGCCCCGAATGATTTTATAAATATCCAAATGGCCCTTGGCAGAAAAAAGGTTCCCCACTCTGAGATAGAGGAACAGCAACAGACATACAAAGAAAGAGGATAGACAGACAGACAGACAGACAGGCAGGCAGACAGCATAAACAGACAGACAGGCAGACCCACTAAGCCCCAGAGCCAGGTCAATCTGAGTGGCTCACTAAAGCTATGAGGCTGTACATTACACTGGACAGGGCTCATACATAATTAAAGACAAAAGCTCCTGCTCAGAATAACCCCGCGCGCAGATCTGCATTAATTGATGTTTGTTCACAAAAAAAAAAAAAGAAGACTGCAAACTGCAATGTATGTAATGGTTGCCGGGGGCCTGGTTTATTAATAAGGAGCCAACTACAAGACAGGCTGAACCAGACACACTGAGAGGATGTTACATAAAGAACCTCCCACTGAGAGCGGACGTGACTGTGTGTGTGTGTGTGAGAGAGTGAGAGAGAGGCTGAGGGATACAGAGAGTAACATAGAGGAAATAGGAGACAATAGAAAGAAAGAAAGAAAGAAAGAGAGAGCAACCAAAAGAAAGGCAGGTAGAGAAGGTAGAGGTTGATTCTGAGCGCCCTATCAGACAGACGGAGAGACTGACCCTTTCTCCGGAGCGCGGCCTCTTCTTTGGCCGGGTGGGTAAGGTGTCCTCCTTTGGGTTGGTGTCTATGGCCCAGTAGGAGCCCTGAGAGAGAGAGAGAGAGAGAGAGAGGGGGGAGAGATAAAGCGGGAGAGTGAGTTATAACTCCATACAATGACAAGAACACAGACCCAGGGGCTCCCCTACACACAGTGCAGCAGCATCCATGTTGGAGGGAGGAGAACCAGCTCTGTTCTCAATTCCGATGCTGTTTATTAAGACATCCCCACTTTAAAACCACGACACTAATTCATATTCACATCCACACACCGAGCAAAAGACCGAGACAAGCTGCTTAAATGCATTGTCAGTCAGTCAGTCAGTCAGCCTGTGACAAGTCACTCAGCCTTAAAGCAGAACTGCCAGTCAGCCAGCCAGCCAGTCCGTCAGCAAGCCTACCAGCCAGTCAACCAGGTTGACTGGGGTATGAGGCAGCAGGGTTGTCTTTAAGCTCAGGTATGAGGAGACGTAATCAAGGAGAGACCAGTGGTTCTGGCTCTGGGGCTGGAGATACCTACCTCCTGCTACAGTCCTCCACTATATTCCTCTCCACCACCTCGAGAAATCCATTATTTATCTCTGCATTCGGCCCCCCCATTTAATTTATTTTTCAATGGCGAGTTCCACGCCGCAAGCCAAAAGCAACACTGCTTACAGTTGTTAAAATTAGATTCTCACCCTAAGGTCTTATAACCGGCAAGACCCTTTTCTTTTCTCTCTCTCTCTCTCGTCAAAAATATTTCATTTTTATTTTCTTTACCGAGAGATAGCATCTCAATTGTCAGGAGAAAGTGAGATCAGGACCTTTACAATGACTCCTTAGCAGAGGGAATAATTGATAATTTCAGTCTGAACGGGAGGTCAGACGCTCTCATGTCTCATGTCAGGCCTTGTCTGCTATTGCAGACCAACCTGGCCGCACACCAAGCAACGCTGCTCCTGAGTTTCTTAAGAAACGTTTCAGCTCAGACTAGCGCCGTATGCATGTACAGCGTGTAGCATCCTACTCTGGTTCAGAGCAAAAACAGTTATGTGCTGAATCTGTACGAAGCTGTAGCATTATTATTTATATTAATAATTCTTTAAAATGTTCAAGGCTTGAGGTTAATGAACATATTCCTCTGAGGAGGAATTTCTCAACAAATGAAGCGTAAAAATAAAATAAAAATCTCACGAGAACAAAAGAAGCCAAAAAAAAACTGTAATTCTCTCACAGGGACATTTCTTAGTTTTACTGTAATCTCTGACAGAGATAACAAGGCCGTAATCAGGCGATGATAATACCGGTCTAGGGGATTCTACCGTACCGGTACCGGGAGAAAGGTCAGACTGGTGGCGGAGACAACGGACAGGATGATTAACCGTTCAGGAGTAACCAATCAGGAGCTGCGGTACCGGTACCGGTAGAGCACAGCAGCCTGCTGGAGGAGAGCTGGGCTGGGTGGAGGAGATTTTAATTAGGCAAAAAATCTTCAAGCCAAGCCCCTTGGGAGAGGAGGGGGCGGTGGGAGTGGGGCGGGGGCGGGGGTTGGGTAGGGTAGGCTGCATCTCCCCACTAGGCCCCCAGAGACCCGCCTGGAAAAAAACAAACCCATATAAAGGGCTGTTAAATTATTCACCAATAAATACACTGCATTATACTGGTACAGTAAAGACTGCCTGGTGTGTGTGTGTGTGTGTGTGTGGCCTACAGTATAAAACAAATGAAATGACAAATGAAAGTCCTCTGTCCCTAGTATTCTAATCAGTTCAAACACAAAAGGCCGACTGGTCGAGGCCACAGTGTTGTAACACCAAACAGGCCTCGCTGGAACGACATAGTCTGCTCCCTGACACAAGCCTCACCACCTAAACGGCGTGTTTGCAGCAGATACTTTTCCAGAGTGGTAAAAAAAAAATTGACAGGATATCGTCAAATCCCCCTGGCTGAGATAGGGAGGCCGAGTGAGAGGCATGTCCGGCTCCCTGAGATGGAGGCAGAGATGAGGAAGGGGGCGAGCCTACAGTACGTATGCTTACCCCCCCCCCCCCCCCCCCCCTGTCGACTCAACGACGGATTGGCCACGGGACTCGCTATCTCTGGGTTCCTCTGGCCCCTCACCTAGGCGGGGGTAGGGGGGGAGGGTAAGCATACGTACTGTAGGCTCGCCCCCTTCCTCATCTCTGCCTCCATCTCAGGGAGCCGGACATGCCTCTCACTCGGCCTCCCTATCTCAGCCAGGCAGCAGGTCTCGCGCTCCCGCCACATTACAATATTGATGCAACGTATCAAGAGCTGCTCGCGTCTCTTTGAAGTTGTCTTTCGGGGCGGAGGGTGGGGGGTTCGGGGGGGTGGGGGGGGTAGCGGGGGAAAATTCCAAATGAAACATTAAGGATGCGAGCGTGTTGGCCATGCATCTGGAATGGAATCCATACAGCAATAGATTATTTTGTATTTAGTGGAGCAGCTCCCAGGAGTGTCAATATCAGAGGATTACAGCAAAACATGAAATTAGCATTCAGTCCCCATCCTCTACACGGCTACACGGAGCTCCTCATGTCTCTGTGTGTGTGTGTGTTTGTGTGAGTGTGTGTGGTGGTGTGCACGCATGCTTAGGCAACTATGCAAGCACTAACACAGATGCACGCATGCACACACACACACTAAACGTTCAAGAAGGAAATCTAGGTTACATATAGTTAGGCCATTATTACATATTCCGTCCATAATATATACATTTGAATAAAAAGGGCCCAACACACATCATGTGAATAATTAACCAGGGAACTAGTAGCACGAATGACTAAAATCTGACTGGAAAAACTGTGATAGGAGAGGAGGACATAGGAGAAGAGGAGAGAGGGAGAAGAGGAGGAGGAGATGATCACTATTATCGGTGTTGTTTGGAATGCTGGGGACGATTTCAATCAGACGATTTCAGTTTATGGCTCCTTCACCATCAGTCTGACCTCTTAAAAAGAAGAGATTTGGATTGGATAACCTCGTGGCGGTGGAAGGTTCATGATGGGTTTAGAAACATGCTATTCCCAGACTGTCAGACTATTTCTTCAGTATGTCTTTGAGAATCTGGCTTTTGTTGAGGTTTTTTTTACTAAAAACCTTTTGTCTAAGTGCAACTTTGAAAGAGTTTGAATCGAAAAGAGGGGTCTTACCTTTCCCGGGTCATCTTTGGAGCGAGGCACTTTGAGAAAACACTTGTTCAATGACAGATTGTGCCGTATTGAGTTCTGTGGGAAGAGATAGCAGGAGGGAGGGAGGGAGGGAGGGGGAGAGGGAGAGGGAGGGGGAGAGAGAGAGAGAGAGAGAGAGAGAGAGAGAGAGAGAGAGAGAGAGAGGATGGGGGGAGAAAGAGAGAGAGAGAAAGAGAGAGAGAAAGCAGGGTTAGTGGTGATGGATCAACAACCTCATTAACCACCATGGAACCACTCTGATATTGGACTCCAGATAGCTGCTCACTGGTGAGACACAGCAGTCAGGAAGCTGTGTTCAGCAGGTAGGCTTGGCCCACGTCCCCGAGTGGAGCCCCAAAACACGAGCAACGGGAAGCGAGAGACGCCGAGCCCCCCCCGTCCCAGTGCCACACTGGGACGGGGGGGCAGCTGAGGTGACTCTGGCTTTAATGACCGTTCCATCAGGCTCTTGGGGAGGTGGGTTAGGAGGATGGAGCAGCCTGCCTGAAGGTGACTGATGGGGGCCGGGGGTCTGGAGCTGTCATGAGGGCTGCGGAGGGAGGTGGAGTCGAGTGGTACCCCCTGAGCTGGGTCTTGCTCCAGGAATGGGTCGTCTCCCCCCCCCCCCCCCCCCGTGAGCCTTCGTTTACTCCCCTTCATACATCCAATAAATCAACAACTTCCTGGAATGGAACGCAGGCCTGGTTTATTACATTCAGCCTTGTAGCCCTGGAGTCAGTTGGAGATGGGCCAACTGCAGGCTGAGTGGACTCACATCTCTCTCTCACACACACACACACATCTACCCGTACGCACGCGGGCGCACACACTTACCCATACACACGCGCCCACACACACCTACACACACGCACCCACACACAAAAACATGCACATGTGCACACACAGACAGGCACACTAACAAGCACACACACAGAGAGACAGATAAAGAGAGACTTCCGTGTCAGGCCGGCAAACATCAGAAGCAGGCTGCTGGAGCCCAGCGCGGTGCTGCCCATGCATACTGCATGGTGACAAGAGGCTGAGACAGCATCCGTTTAGAGAACATACAATGGCTCTGAGGGCAAGGCCTAACCTCTGCAGAGGGACAGTATACTGTAGACCTGTGAGTGTCAAACAGCCGTAAGCACTTAAGTTCAAGTAGAACTATCCCTCTATGTGCTCAGAGGGCCTGTGTGTGTGTGTACTACAGTATGGTGCTTCCACAGGAGTGTGTCTTCACTACATTAGAGCCTTCTCACAGGGCTAAATCATTGATACAGCCATTAAGTCTTCTCTACACCCTGCCCTGCTCCCGCTGCCACAGCAGTACACATTCAGTTTTTATGAACCTCCTCTCCTCTTCTTTCCCCTCCTCTCCTCTCCTCCCTTCTCCTCTACTCTCCTCTACTCTCTTCTACTCTCCTCTACTCTCCTCTACTCTCCTCTCTGCTTGTTTCCTCTTCCACCTCCTTTTCCTCCTCTCCTTTCCTCCACCTCTCCCCTCCTTCTCTCCCGTCTCCTCAACGACACGCTGCATTCTTTAAACATGCTCTCCAATCTGGGACTCACACACGCATGCACACACCCGTGCGCGCGCGCGCGCACACACACACACATCACTGGTGTGAAACCAGCAGGCCTCGGGGGGTCCGCCGTGGGAGACGGGGCGATGCCCAGGGAAGGGAGGTGTTGTGACACGGCTGTGGAGACGCCACGCCGCGGAGGATGTGATGACAGCCACTCCCGCCGCGTTTTAGAGATCACGGCGTCTGCTCGGGGGGGCCGGGGCGAGAGAGACGGCAAGTCAAAATCCCCCAAACTCCCCCCCCAATTAACAGTGACTTAGCGGCAACGTGCCAGCCGAGTGACATCTGAATGTAACATTAACGAGCGAGACAGAGAGGGCGAGGGAGGGAGAGGGTGAGATAGGGAGAAAGAAAAAGAGAGGGAGCGAAAGACAGGGTGATGGAGAGAGAGAGAGAGAGGAAGGGAGCGCTGCTTGTGACTGGTAGAGGAGTGCCTAGCAATGGGGCTCCAGGTTTGAATCATCCCCCTGCTGCGCGTGTCTGTGCGGTTAAGTCTGACACCTCCAAGATCATGACCAGGTTTGAATCACTGTGGTCTTGTCAGCCTCCCTCTTTGGCCGACAAGAAGTCACAAAGGAAGTCGAATCATATGACAGGATGTGAGGCGGACTTGGGAGGGGTATATGTGTGTGTGTGTGTGTGGGGGTGGGGGGGTTGGTAGCTGGGGTCAACGAGTGTGAACAAGGGAAGAGGGGGGGGGGGGGGCGCGCGTTCAGAGTGAGTCAGCCAGAGCCCTCTGCAGGGGGCCAGCCCAAGTGCTGCCCAGCATGTACCTGCAACCCCCACAGCGCACTTCAAACCCATCACTGTGTGAGTGTGTGTGTGTGTGTGTGTGTGTGGGCGCGCCGGCCGCCTCCAACCCATACCGCAACGTGTCTCCTGACTACTGTCCTGACGAATGTGGTGATTTAACACACTAGGACAGCAGTGAAGGCGTAAGCAACCCCGCCCTGTGACCCTCCTCGACACACACACACTCTCCCCCGCACACACACACACACACTCCCCCGCACACACACACTCTCCCCCCCACACACACTCTCCCCCCCACACACTCCGCCGACACAGTGGTAGAAGGGTAGTTGCAGCTCCACAGCAGAAGGGCATCCGGAGGGAAAAGTAGGTCGTGCTGACCTCGGCGCTCCCGTGTGTCAGACGATCAGAGTGAGCAGAAGGGACAGGCCCAGTCCCCGCTCCTCACAGCATGACATGGGGGGGGCGCCACCCAGGGGACCTAGAGGGATGCACTTGCTCCATGGGTGGGATACACACACACACACACACGCACACACACACGCACACACAGGTGTTACATCACTAAGGCCTACCTGGTATTGTGTGCTTCAGCATCTGGCTATTACAATGCTAGCTCTGACTAGCTGGCTAAAGCGCCATGGCGGGGCAACAGCTTCTACAAGCTGTGGAGGAGTTGTTGGTACGTCGTTTCTGTGGAGACCTCGTCTCAACCGTTCGTCACACTGAGGCGCGGCCCGGGACGGATTAAAGTGCAAATGGCGCTCCCTGGATTAACGCAGTGGGGATTTGCGTCATCGCGATCGACATGTTTGCTCCGACCGCGTCCTGTGTGGAGAAAACAAGCGGCCCTGGTCAGAGCCGGGCTCCAGCTGTTGTTGCTCCAACAAGGTGGCGGCTCTGTGGAGGGATGGATTCGTCTGAGGGGGCGTACGATACGATTTGATAAGATGATGTGAATATTGTCCGAATGATGTGATGAAATATCGGTTCATCCTTCATCCTTTGCGGAAGTGGTGCAACAGTTATCAGCCAGAAACAAAGAACATTCCCCAGGTTCCCACAGCCAGCCCAACCCTGGCCCAGGGACCTCGCTACTCCTACTCCAAGGTGGTGCAGTCGTACAATGAAGCCAGGACTGGATGACCTTGGTCTAGTTCAAACAAGGACCTGACACAAAGTAGATCCACTTCCTATTCAAGCCATTTATTTATGGGGGGGTAGAGAGAAGGAAAGGAAAAAAGAAACCCCATTAAGTATAAAGGAGCAGGCTAGAGGTCACTGAACACAGGCCTTTAGATAGCAGCCTCCAATGGTGCTCACAACCTGGAACATGCACAACTGCCACTTCACATCACCAGTCTGGCAGCAGAGAGAGAGAGAGAGAGACACAGAGAGAGAGAGAGACACAGAGAGAGAGAGAGACACAGAGAGAGAGAGAGAGAGAGAGAGAGAGAGAGAGAGAGAGATACTCCTAACTGCAGACAAAGCAGATGAGGGCTGAGGTGACCTTGTACTAACCTGCTGCTGCAGGGGGGACCACTACCACTGCCAGTAGAGCTAGCCCCCTCTATTCTGCTCTGCAGAGCTCTACTCTGCTTACTGAGTGAGAGATCCCTCCTAAGGACGGGAGGAGGAGGAGAAGGGGAAGGTGGAGAGAGGGGGAAAAAAAGAGGGAGAGATTGAGCAAGAGACATTGAAGAAGAGAGACATGAAGAGGGTGAGATATGGAAGGAGAGAGAAAGAAAGAACAGACAGGATAGAGCCCAGTTGGGAATCAAGGTACTACAACCGTGCACAAAAAAATCGAATTAAAAAAATCCTCATAATAAGCTGCTTTTGTAAGAGTACTTCAAATTGTTATGTGACCGTACCAGAGGTCAACCTGTGTCTCCCACATGATCCAGCTGCCTCCGCAGCAGACCTCCTCTGCTGGAGCTGACTGTGTGTGTGTGACCCCGGGTCAAACAGCACACACGTACGCGCGCGCGCACGCACACACAACACACACACATTGGCGCACCCACAGGCGCGCGCACACACAGACCTCATCAGGATAGACCTCCAGTCCGGGGCTCAGGAATCTAGCACCTACACTGTCTATTTGTGGCATGTGTGGTGAGGACGTGTGTGGGGGACTACTCCTACTACACTCACATTGAACATGATGGGCCACTGTTCGTCTCTCAGTTCGCCTGCCAGAACACTGA
>NC_085018.1:12525428-12595364 GCF_963692335.1 Osmerus eperlanus | reverse complement strand
TCTCTCTCTCTCTCTCTCTCTCTCTCTCTCTCTCTCTCTCTCTCTCTCTCTCTCTCTCTCTCTCGACACACACACACTGACACTTTCTCTCTCTTTCACACACACACACCGACACTATTTCACACACACACACTCAACCCTCACTGACACACTGTCTCACACACACACTTCCTCTCTCACACACTCTCTCTCCACTTAATGTCCTTCCTCTCACACACAGGAAACCAACACACTGCTCAACCACAGCCTGACCAGGCGCAATCCCAGTCTGCTTTGATCCGGTTAGCGGTGTGAAGAGCACTGACCCCGAGGCCTCTGAGATGAGGCTGCTGGGACTGACTGAAGGAGACCTCCTGATAAGACACAGGATGAGGCCCATCCTCAACACACACCGTAAACACACACACACACACACACTATCCTCAACACACACTGTAAACACACACACACTATCCGCAACACACACTGTAAACACACACACGTAGAATACTGTACATACCCTCTCTCTACTTCAACCCCCCAAAACACCCGATTTTCTCTCTCAACCCCCACTTATATTGAGAACACACACAACAAGGCCCAAGTAGTCAGTTGACACACACACACAGAACTATTCTCTCACATACAGAGGAGACCTGAAACCCAAACTTAAAATTGTAAAAAAAAAATAAAAATAAAAAAATATGATGGCAACTGCAACGCTTTTCAACTTGAATTATTATATTTTTTATTTTTTATGTACAGGCTTCAAAGGCATCTGATCGGGCTCCCTTGGCATCCAGGCGCAGTGTGTTGGCACGCTCGCTTTTAAACCTCTCCCTCTCTGATCTTTACCCGCTCCTATGTTGGTTAAATAAAACATGAACCGTTTGCTTGCTGCAGCAAAACGCATGCCAAGGTGAAAACCCTAATAAATATATATATAAAAATAAAAACTATTAGCCGAAACCACGGGCTCTCCCTCTCCCAGGCCCTCCATTCACATGCAGAGAAGACCTGAGGTCCAAACTACTGTACCCCAGCTGTCCAGACCAGAACAGACCAGATAAGACCAGACCAGACCAGATAAGACCAGACCAGATAAGACCAGACCAGACCAGATAAGACCAGACCAGTTCTGGCTCCTCCTCCAGTAGTGAAAGAGCAGCCTGTAGGTGTCTCCACCTATGGTGAGGTGTGTGTTGGTGAGGTGAGCGCTGATCACAGCCAAACACTGGCCTCCACACAGGCAGAACACACCACAGGGAAATCACATCCTCCAAACTGTTTCAACTAAACTCCTATTTCACACATATTTAACATGTTTGACATTACGAAAGCAATTAAGGCCACGCGCACAGGAGTGGAGGAGGGGGGCGTGGAGGAGGGGGGCGTGGAGGAGGGGGGCGTGGAGGAGGGGGGCGTGGAGGAGGGGGGCGTGGAGGAGGGGGGCGTGGAGGAGGGGGGCGTGGAGGAGGGGGACGTGGAGGAGGGGGACGTGGAGGAGGGGGGCGTGGAGGAGGGGGGCGTGGAGGAGGGGGGCGTGGAGGAGGGGGGACGTGTTGTGTTGTGTAGCAGCAGTGTGTTTGTGTTGTGTAGCAGCAGTGTGTTGTGTTGTGTAGCAGCAGTGTGTTGTGTTGTGTAGCAGTAGTGTGTTTGTGTTGTGTAGCAGCAGTGTGTTGTGTTGTGTAGCAGCAGTGTGTTGTGTTGTGTAGCAGTAGCTCTGTATGGAGGTCTGCTGTAGACAGGCCGGGCTGAACACATCCTCGGAGTGGCTCTGAGAGGGTTCATGCATCCTGCACCAAGGACCCTCCCAGGGCTCTGAGAGGGTTCATGCATCCTGCACCAAGGACCCTCCCAGGGCCCTGGAGGGAGGAGGGTAGGAGTCTGCGACTACCTCAGAAGGGTTCTGAATCACAGGGGCATGCACACACCCACACGCAAAAACGTTTCTTCATCTATTTTTGATGCTCTATAGAACAACCTTGAATGGAGGATGGTGCCGTAAGAAAGAAAGAAAAAAAAAAAAGACAAATATATATTTAAAAAATAAATACAAAATCTTTTCAGGGCGCATCCAAGGTTACAGACTTGAATGCGGCATTTGAGGAAACTGTTGAGCAGCTCGGAGCGGCATGTAAAAGACTGTTGGTGAAAATACTCCTCCTGTGATGATAAACAAGAGGTCACCACAGTGACTACGCATCTAAGAGACTTGTCTGAAGCATCTTTTAATGGCGGCCCTTCAGAGTCTGGGGCTGAGAGCGGTGCACGCAGGCACGCGCGCACACTGTCAAAGGGCAGCCGACAACCTAGCATACCTCACTACTGTATACGACAGAGGAGAGGATGCAAGAGGAGAGGATGCAAGAGGAGAGGAGACAAGAGGAAAGGTATAAGAGGAGGAGAGGAAACGAGAGGACAGTAGGAGAAAGAGAAGAGGAGACGAGAGGAGGAGTTAAGAGGAAAGGAGACAAGAGGAAAGGAGACAAGAGGAGACAAGAGGAGTTAAGAGGAAAGGAGACAAGAAGGGAGGAGAGGAGGAGAGAAAAGCCAAGAGAGGAGAAGAGGAGGAGGAAAGGACCCTCATAGTAATGGTGATGGCTCCAGTAAGTGGATGATCTGAATAGACCACAATCAGGGCCCTCTGACCTGCTGTCAGTGATGGAAGTCAGACTGCGTTCAAGAGAACCGGTGGACATACACCCAGTGGGGAACGATCACAAGAGGGTTGTTATAGTAACCCTCATCCAGAAAATAATTGCTCAATGCCACACAATAGACAGACACTACATGCCAACTGGCCTAACTCGACATTGGCACGGGTCAAATATGATAAACGAGTCAACTATACAGGACGTAAGTGTACCGCCTGAAAGCGACTCATTCTCTGTGCGTCGTCTGAGCACCAGCTGGAAGCTGGCTGGAGGAGACAAAGGCAGGAGGAAAGTTCTTCAATGAGGCGGACAAATAAGCCTGCCAGAACACTGAGCATCAACATGCAGACTGTCCATCGGAGACGAGAGGCATCAGGCTGGCTACAGTCAAATGAATTTCCCCTCTCTCCCTCTCTCCCTCTCTCCCTCTCTCCCCCTCCCCCTCCCCTCCCCCTCCCCCTCCCCCCTCCCCCTCCCCCTCCCCCTCTCCCTCTCCCCTCTCTCTCTCTCTCTCTCTCTCTCTCTCTCTCTCTCTCTCTCTCTCTCTCTCTCTCTCTCTCTCTCTCCCTCTCTCTCTCTCTCCCTCTCCCCCTCTCTCTCCCTCTCTCTCCCTCTCTCCCCCTCTCTCTCTCTCTCGAGCAGGGTGGCGTGGTGGTCTCTGGACCCAGGAGGAGCAGTGAAGAGCAGGTGTTGTCCTCCAGCTGACCTGGCCCCCTCAGGGAGAGGAGGAGAGGAGAGGAACAGGACAGGAAAAGGAGGAATACTGTAGCTCTGTTTACAATAGGACAACTTGCGCCAGGATGACTGGCAGACAAAAGCGTTGCCCTTTCAACTGCCCGCATGTCCACGCAAACGTTATGCAGATTATTTCCGTACCATAAACAGGACCCATGAGCACACCAACCTGCTGTATGTATTGTAGTGTATTGTAGTGACAGTTAAAAAACACACATTCAGGCTCAGAGCAAATGATGACGATGTGCACAGGGACAAAACCCAAAGCATTCCATTATTTTGTTCTGTTCTTAAGATTGACAAAACTCAGCATCCGATTGAATGGAGCCATTATCATTCTGTGGCTTTCATGTTGTGTAGAGGAGAGTGAAATGGTCTGACAGGATGGTGAAACACCAAGTCAGTCAGGACTGAGGACTGTCTGTGTGTGACAGATAGGCAGGCAGGCAGGCACCTTCAGACACCAAACCACTTCCAGGGGGTGTGGCAGACTTGGCCCTGTTGCCGAGGCAGCCTCCTAAAGTGCCCATTAGGCAGGTTCATGCAGAACTGCCAGCCCTGGCTGACCCACTAATCAAAGCTAGCCCTGGTCAGGGGAGGCCGGACTCCCCCCCACGTCCACGCTAATGGGATAATTCTCAGCCAATTAAGCTGTTCAGAGAGGCTGTGGCCTGGAGGCCTGCTGGGAGGGCGAAGGTGAGGGTTGAGTAGGGCTGGCTGAAACCCACACGGCACGCTGAACACAGGCCAGGCCTGGCCTGATGTGGGATTTCTAGCTCAACAGCACAGCGAACAGAACGACTCGCGTGTTCATTCGATATGACTCCTGTACGATTTGGGTCTCTGTGTGTGAAAGTAGATCCGGTACCTACTGTTCAGCCCCAGCTGGAGGTGACACGATCCTGTCAGGTGGTTTGAGGAAACAGGCTTTTGATCATTGATTTCCCTTAAGTTGCTTAGCGGTAGTGTTACCACCTAGAAGGATGAGAACAATGTAAAAATGAAGAGAGCGGTGACATTGACTAATGAGCAATTATAGGAGGGATGTTTGTGTGCGGGTCCAGGTCTGTAGTGATCTGTCATTAGCCCCTGACCCCCTGATGATGGCTGGGAGAGAGTCAGTCAGTCAGTCTGTCTGTCTGTCAGTTTGTGGGTGGACTGGGAAGGCTGAATGAGCAGCCATCTTTGGCATCTCATCCATCACGAGGTTCCACTTCACTGCCATAGCTGTGTCACTGTCCCTCCTTCCCCGCCTCTCTGTCTCTCAGTGTCTCTCTCGCTATGTCTCTTTCTCAGTGTCTCTCTCTCTCGCAACGTCTCTCTCTCTCGCTATGTCTCTCAGTGTCTCTCTCTCTCTCGCTATGTCTCTCTTTGTGTGTCTCCCTCTCTCGCTATGTCTCTCTCTGTGTGTCTCTCTCTCTCTCTCTCTCTACGTCTCTCTCTCTGTCTCTCTCTCACTCCGTATCTCTCTCTCCGTCTCTCTGTGTCTCTCTCTGTGTGTCTCCCTCTCTCGCTATGTCTCTCTCTGTGTGTGTCTCTCTCTCTCTCTACGTCTCTCTCTGTGTGTCTCTCTCTCTCTCTCTCTCTACGTCTCTCTCTGTGTGTGTCTCTCTCTCTCTACGTCTCTCTATCGCTACGTCTCTCTCTCTCTCTCTATGTCTCTCTCTCAGTGTGTCTCTCTCTCTCTCGGTCTCTCTCGCTATGTCTCTCTCTCTCGCTATGTCTCTCTCTCTCTCTGGCTACGTCTCTCTCTCTGTGTCTCTCTCTCTCTCGCTACGTCTCTCTCTCTCTCTCGCTACGTCTCTCTCGCTACGTCTCTCTCTCAGTGTCTCTCTCTTTGCCGCTCTCTCAGTATCTCTCTCTTTGCCACTTTCTCAGTGTCTCCCTCGCTATGTCTCTCTCTTGTTCACTCTGTCTCCCCCCTCTCTCTTTACTGTCCATCTATGTTTTTTAGTCCTCTCTCTTACGTTTCTCTCAACACCTCTCCCTTCCTCACAGCCTATCTCGATCTCTCCGCTCCCCTCCCCACCTGGGTCTCAGTGTTAACCTCACTGAGGACGCCGTGGCCTGAGAGATCCAATGTCACTCCCAGACACTTTCCCTCCTGCAACGTCAACTTAGTACTGAGCAAAGCAGCGCTCATCCGTCAAGGGGTATTATTATCCGCTGAAGAGGACACAACACGTGTCAAAGGCCTTAGATTTCGAAAGACGGCGACAACTATGCCACACTGACTCCTAGTTTAGATTTGAGACACTCCAGTTGAATTGAGCAACTGGCGGTTGCTCAATTCAAAAGGTCAGTTTGGATGCCATACTGGATTGGAAGCAGGTAGCTGCCACTGTCAAGGTGATTAACCAGCTGGTCAGGACCCTGTCCTCCCCCTACGCGACGGCCGCTGTCCACTTCAGGTTCTCACATAGTCCGGGAAGAATGGCAAGGCTTAGTTAGTTTGTTTGTCATATCAGGTGGGAAATCTGACAGGTTATCAAAACAACAGAGATGGTGACTTCCATCGATACAAGACTCTCTCTGATCTTATCCGGTCAATGTGGATACAAGGTTATAGAGCTTCTCTCTGCATGCTATGTTCTGGGTGTGAGTGAGTGAGTGAGTGAGTGACGGGTGAGGCAGGGTGGCGGGGGTTAAGTAATTACCACGGAGGACAAGAGCAAGGATCGACACAGCGATGAAAGTAGGCGACGGCAGCCTCGACTTGTTCTAGCGGCGATTAGCAGGCGCGCTGACACCATCGACACGACAGTCACCAGAGACGCCCCTCTCCTCCCGTCTGCCTCCCACAGAACTGGAGCCTCCCGCAGGCCGGAGCCAACCGCACACACAGGCTCAACCAGGAACCAGGTGGAACCCACGTTTAGCATCCTCTGTCACTTTCATTTGATTTATTCAGCAGGCGCTTTGATCCAAAGCGACCAACAAACAGTGCACCCAGAGAGTGCAGCAGGAGACTTCTGGCTCGTGGTTCTGAGGGTTCCATGACAGAGAAAGCTGCGCTAAAACAGCTGTAGCTAGCTGGACCGCTGAGGTGACAGACGCTAGACCCCAGCCCAGGTGTCTCTACACAAGTGGAACCCTGACCATGGAGGTCAAGGGTTACGGTCTGACAGATGTTTGTCCAGATAGCGCCGGAAGGGTTTTCTACTGGCTCTTCTACTGTCGGTCTCTCTCCGATGATGTATTCATTCAACAGATGCTTTTATCCAAAGGAAGGGATTTTAACCTTCTTGATCTGCGGTCAAATGCTCTACCGCTGAGCTATCCTCAACCCATCCCATGTCTCTCTCTCCCCCCCTCTCTTTCCCCCATGCTCTCTCTTTCCCTCTCCCTCTTTCCAGAGCAAGAGAAGTCTGGGCGCAGCAGCAGTGAGAGAAAACACAGCTGACACATTAGCAGGAGGCTGATGCACCGGGAGAGACAACTAGATTAGCTGCTAGCTAGCACAATTATGGCTTATTATTATTATGACTTAATGTCCAACAAAATGGAGGAATGCCAGGGGTAGACAGATCAAAGAGATGCACATGGACTCGGGACATGCACACGCATGCTAAACCTTTTTTTGTTGCCGTTTTATCATTCATGTTTCTTACCAGAATTTATGAGAGAGACAAAGAGGAAGAGAGAGTGCGTTTGTGGGCTCATGTGTGTGTGTACTCATGCTGCTGTGCGTGCGTATGCTTGTGCATACGTGTGTATGCGCTCGCGACGTGTGTGAGTGTGTGCGGAAGCCTGTGCGAGGTCAGAGGCAGCAGGAGGCGGTCTGACCCAGCTAAAGAGGATTTAGCAGAGGCAGATTCAGAGTTAAAGGCAGATTCCAAGGACTAGCCTCTATTTATAGCATGCAGAATTCATCATGGCTCAGCGCCTCGCCCCCTCCCCCTAATCAGCCTCTCGTTCCTCTCGTCTACCCCTCTACCCATTCCTCCCACGCTTTGTCTTCCTCATCTCCCCTTACCTCCTCCCTCCCTCCCTCTCTCCCTCCGTCTCTGTGAAGGCCGGGTCCTGAGGTTATGATCCATCCATACACCCTAAGGCCAGGCTGAGGTTCATTATACAGAACCTGGGGTCAGCTCAGTGACTGATCCTACTAATAAGTGGAATGGACACTGACAAGCTCTGGTCCCAGCAGGTTGCTTTACTGGTACCATCATCCTACACTGGCTCACACTGACAGGCTGCCGTCTAATGGACACACAGTCCCGGTGACTGACTGGGAACACACACACACACACACATTAAATGATACAACCAAAACAAGGCAGGTCTCCTTTCTCTCACCATCCAGGCTGGCTGGCTGGCGTTGGAGTCGTGATGCAAGGTCCCCCGCGGGCCCTGAACTCTGGACCCTCGACGGGCCTCAAATTCCTTGCAGTTCATAACTTTAACTACGCGGCTGTGCAGGGGCGGGGTTTTGACGCCCGCCCGCCCACCTCCCCTCCCCGTTCCCGTTCCCGCACCGCAGAAACAGTCCACGTTTCCCAGCGGCCCAGGGACGAAGGGTTGGTTGGTGGGAGCGATGACTTCAGTCCGTATGTTGGCGAGATATTCGATGGAATATGGAAAGGCCAAACGAAAAAGAACCGCCCCTATGTTCAGCCGCATCATAAGCCTATCTTCTGACTTCATCATCATAGCACTTAGCCATGTTAAGGTCAGTTCACTGTCATCTTATAAAGTGCTTTCTAATGAACTGGCAATCCATTAGACCTGACCACGCTTGTTCGACCAGCACAATAATCTATCCATCAGCTTCACAACAGGAGCTCAAGATACATGGCTTTTTTCTTTTCTTTTTTACACAAATTACCGATATTGCTTGAAATATAGTCTGATATTATCGATGGCCTATAGATCGGAACATCTCCTCACAGTATTCCGTCTTAACATCGTAGGTCTGGCACAGTGCCGGCATGTCAGGACAGTGTCTAACAGGTCTCATTATCACAGTGGGAAGGTGCTAAGTCACTCTATTCACATTTGATAACTGCTGCCATTATCAGCTTTTCAAAGCAGGAAGCCTGAAGCCCTGGACCTAAGACGTAAGCAGCCATTTCTTTATAATATAACCTAGGTGCACCTGTAGGCATTGACAGAGTAGATGGAAAGAGAAAAATGTGCGAGGGAGACAGATAGAAAGCGTAGAGAGAGTGGGGGAAAATAAAGAGAGCGAGGGAGGCAGAGAGAGACAGACTAGAGAGATGGATGAAGTCTCAGTTACTACATGTACAAAGGCCCACCAGAGAGAGCTGCTCCAGTGCCAGTTCTAGATTCTTCTCTGTGTTTGACTGGCTCTTCCCTCAGCCCACAGAGAGTGGGAGAGCAGGGGGTGGTATGGCAGCCCCCCAGCTACGCCGCTGCCAATGGCTCCTGCCAGCGTACATCCTCCGTTCCCACTCCCGGGGCTGGAGCAGGGGAGTGAGCGTGAGAGTAGGTGGGGTGGACCGGGGGGGGGGACGGGGGACGGGGGGGGGCAAGGTGAGGTGAGGCTGGTGGGCGTCCAGGCAGGCGGAAGCTTCCTGACACGGGAGCCCAACTCTCAGCAAGATGGAACCAGCTGCCGGGTGAATCACGGCCGCCACTCCCACCGCCAACGCAGCCGGTTACCGGGGCCTGGGCCGCCAAACGCTCCACGCTGCTAAGAGCCCAGCACAGCCACGGCTGCTGCTGCTGCAGTCTGCAATTAACAACAATGTGGGGAGAGACTCGGGGGGGGGGGGGGGGCTAAAAATACTCTCTCCCTTACTCAAATACACACCAACACACGCAGAGGGCATATCGAGCGGACGACGGCGGCTTTGAAACGATGCGGACGCGTCGAACAGGAGAACGGGCGTATTCTGGAATGGCGTGGAGGGGATGAAAGTAGCGGGGTGGCGGAGGAAGGAAAAGTACCGTTACTCTACAAAAAATGTATCAGAGAGACTGAATAATTCACCATCAGCAAAGCGTTTAAAATTTAAATGCTCACTTTACGGTAATGATCGTACAGGCCGCGGGAGCAGAGAGCAGGGAGGGGGGGAGGGTCGGGTCCAATTTTACCCTTTATACAGATTGCCAGAGCCGTGCAACCCAGGCTTGAGGTGGGAGATAGCCGGCAAGGTCTTACCTGAGCCTATCCCTATTTAAATACCGGGAGCAGGGCTGGCTGGCCAGCTCCCTTCCCCCTGTGGATCTAGTCAGTGTTGAACAGCAACATTATCTCCATTTGCAGGATAAATAAAGCCCTGGGGGCTCGGATAGCTAGGCCGTCTCCCCTCAAATCACTGGTGGGAAAGAGAAACGGAGCACGCTCCGGGCTGCTATGATTAAGCCTCCCTCTGCCATCCAATAGGAAGGCCAACCTTTGATCCGTTTAGGTTGTTGCATATTTGCATTTTTTTAATGAGATCAAAGAGGCCAAATGGCTAGGTCTAGGGCCCCCGCAGAAGAAGACTGGCTGGTGGAATCACTAGTCCATCCAGAAGTTGCAACTCTCCATTCCTGCGATCGTACAGACCGGCCCGCCTGCTGTGTCCGACTCGGGGACGCTTGTTGTTCAGTTGGTTAGGTAACCGACAGCAGGCTGCATTCTTCTCCAGCTTATTTTCCTCTGCACGCAGGTGTGGAGAAGATAGGGAGGGAGAGCCACGAAGAGCAGCCACAACCTCCTCCTCAATGCTTCGAAAGTTCAAGAGAAAACATTTCAAGCATTTTTCTACTGGTTGAGAATCGCTCCACATTTGCTTTGGCATCCCCTCACCTGGGAAAGGCATGGGAGGGACTTTTAGGGGAGTTTCGCTGTCTGCATGGGAGAGCGCGCACACACACACACACACACCCACGCACACACGAGTGTCTCCTTACTGTTAAAATATATATTCAAAGATGAAGGAATTGCACATTGGCTCCCTGAGGAGGGGAGAGGAGAGGAAGAGAGGAGGGTAGGGGAAAGGAGAGGAGAGAAGGAGGGTAGGGGAAAGGAAGAGGGTATAGGAGGAGGGTAGAGGACAGGAGGAGGGTATAGGAGGAGGAGGGTATAGGAGGAGAGGAGGGTAGGGGAGAGGAGGAGGGTATAGGCGTCATCTGTGGTCCCTCACATCTGCCAGGGCTTCACATTTCCAGCAGGCCTGATCAGATTAGACCCTGGTTGGCTAGCGGGATTATAAACCTGTTTTGTAAACAGAGATTTCAAATCTCACCGGATAACAAGGGATTTTGCATGGGCCGGCTGCTAATCCTCTAACATCCATACATTTAATCCCTTTACATTACGGCTTCTTCAGGCCTGTCTGGACTAACACTCTGCCGCTGTCCTATAGGCCTGTTGGCCCCTGGAGAGGAGCTGGCCGGTCATGGGGCGGTCGAGGTCATGGATCTATTCAGATCCAGTAAAGAGAGAGGGGTTGATCGCTTTAATATTCATTAATAGCTTCTTTGGAGAGAAGGAGGCAGGCAGGCGGTGTCAAACTCATGACCTTAGACGCTGACCCGCGGCCAAACAGCTTGATTGCATTAAGAGTCTCCTGAGTGGCGGTGGCAGACAGGACTTCTGTGGGAACGAGGTGGAGACACACACACACACACACGCTCACATACACACTCTCACATACACACACACACACACGCATATACATACGTGCACATCCGCACACACAAACTATCCTGGGAGAGACCAGATCAGACTTATTTGACTTTTAATCAGGGAGTCATCAGAAGCAGCTACATCCCATAATGACATGGGCTGAGCTGGATTGGACGGAGACAAGATTGAATTGGACTGTGGCAAAGAGTTGGACTCAGCACAAAACCAGCCTCCGTAATAAAAAAAAGAAAAAGAAAAAAAGAAAACCGTTCAGAGAGCCGACTACAAACAACATGAAGAAAGACGAAGCAGGCCCAGTCAAACCCTGTAGCACAGGGGAGACGAGGAAAGGCCATGAGTGATAAAGTGGGAAACAAAATATCACTAAGTTCGAAAATGAAACATTCCTCAGGGCAATTTGGCAGAGCTCCACGCGAGAGGCGTGCTCAGCCAACACCAGAGAAGCAGAAATAGCGATGTGATCTTCCTCCACAACGGCACCAGGAACGTGGATCGTTCAAACGGCGCCTCTACTCAGAGTGGAAACACCAGACCCCGAGTGCTTCGGAGGGGAGGGGTTGTCGGAGAGGCTGCAGCGTCTAATTGCTCGCTCGCGGACGCTCCTTCGAGCGCTCCGTTCCTGTGTTTTGACCTTGATGAATTATCAGTCCTTTTGACAGCGCGTTGATATTTCTTAAAAGCGGGGGCTAATGGAATTCTGGTGAGATGATGAAATGCGTCACGGCCTCCTGGATTAGCCGGGTCTGGTCTCTCTGGATCTAGTCTCTCGGCGGTGCGGAGAGCAGCAGCCGAGCGGCAGCCCTCATTATCATGAAGAACAGACGCGTGCGCGCGCTGGGTCCTGAGTTCCTGCGGAACTAGGGCCCCCACCCCACTCCCGCATATTGCACACCTCACACATACAACCTCACACATACAACCTCACACATACAACCTCACACATACAACCTCACACATACAACCTCACATCACACAACCTCACCTCACACATACAACCTCACCTCACACATACAACCTCACACATACAACCTCACACATACAACCTCACATCACACAACCTCACCTCACACATACAACCTCACCTCACACATACAACCTCACACATACAACCTCACATCACACATCACACCTCACACCTACAACCTCACATCACACCTACAACCTCACACATACAACCTCACATCACACCTCACACATACAACCTCACATCACACCTACAACCTCACATCACACATACAACCTCACATCACACATACAACCTCACATCACACATACAACCTCACCTCACACATACAACCTCACTTCTCACATACAACCACATCACATCTCACACATACAACCTCACCTCACACATACAACCTCACCTCACACACCTAGTATCACCCCACACATACATGACACCACACACACAACTACCATACCACATCACCTCACACATACCACATCCCCCACACATACAGCCCCACCTCACCAAACTTCAACACAACCGTCACTCTGGCGGAGGAAGGGAGGCTCCTCTGGGATGCCTCACAGTGAAGCTGAACTTGTCACTGGAACAGTTAGGCTGTGCAGCTTTGCCTGTTTCTGCTCACTCATGGCCAATTTACAGAGCTACAGTATGGCAGGTGCTCCAACCATCATGCTTAACCTCCAAAAATCAACTGTGCCTGCCATTTTACCATCGTTAGAGTTCACCTTTGGAGGGAAATAATTTACAATCACAACAACAGCCAGGGTTAGGCTACCTCACCTTCACAATGCAGCCCCAGCTCTAGAAGACCCTTCTGCTATATGAATGTTTAGGCCTCAATGGGTTTACGAATAGTTAGAGGGCTTCTGTAGTTTAAGAACTCAACAACGATACATTCAACAAGCCGTTAATGGCCTATCAACCTTGATCTCCTTTATTCAATCAATACTGGGGAAAAGGGGTTTTCTTTCTAAATAGGCTACGATTCAGGCTGCAAAAAGCATGGAGCAAATGAATGGAGTCTCTGAGAGACGATAAGTGTGCCATTTGTAAAAGGGAGGCTGGATAATGTTCTTTCAGAGACTCAGAAAACCTCCACAGCAACCTTGTGATATGTCAATGACATTCTGCCAAGAACTCATTCTAAACGGACATTGAAAAAGGAGATTTTCTGAAGACACTGTACAACTGGATTGCCGGATTAATACAAATTCTTTATTCGAATATGAAAGCACCTAACCGAGCGCTCTGTGACCCGTCGTACTGGAGACACGTAATACTACAGATCGTTCGGCAGAGAAGTGACCAACAATATACATACAGTCTGATATAGTACATAACATCTGGTCATTTCTATGCAACAATCAATCATCCACAAATGTCAGTCAGATTCTCAAGACAATACGATTCTCACACAGCCTTAGAACCTGATATCACAAAGCTCCTTCCCTCTAGGTGATAAGAACTCTCCAAGTCAGGAAGTCATAACTCCTTTGTGGGGTCCTTTCCAACCAAGTGTTAATTAATACAAACAATGACCTCACTATTCTTCACAATGGATTGTGCACGATAAAAGATCAAACTGCTGTTTTTATCAGCACATGACTGTACGGCTCCTTCTGAACCTTTCAAGAACTTCCCTTCCAGGTCATGAATATAGACTGAAAGGATATAGGAAGTGCCCAGTCTGATCTCCAGTCTGCAGGGTGGTCAAACACCTTAATCCTTCGCCCCCCTCTTGATCTGACAAACTAGTCTCAGGACTTTAATGAACAAAGGAGCTTTACAGTTTAACACTATTAAAACATATTTATCCTAAAATTTCCATAACAACATTTGATTTCACAGGAAATTATGGATTTAGAATACTGACAACATTCCTTTCCAAATCCACTTTTCTTTGTTTCAACTTTGCCTCAACTTCGATCAGAGTGAAGTTTACATCCTCTAGTCCAACGTAAACGTCAGCTGAAAACAGCAGCACCCAGACTACCACAGCACAAATAGATCTTCTTGGCTGACAATAATGGCGTTGACAAGTTGCTAAGGAATGATTAAAGAGACATTTGCAAGTTTGCAAGTGGCTAACCTCCTGTATAGATCCAACCGCCTGTTCCAAGTCCAGAACGACACAATTGATTGCCATCTCGTCTGAGGCTCGTGCACACGGATCTTGTCATGCACCAGGAAATGGACCGCATTCATCTTGCCCGACTGCAATAAAGCGCCCGCCTTGAGATTCTATCCCCAAATAAATGCAGACTGATTGGTAAACTCATTCTAATATCAATTTCTATCTGGGGCTCTTTAAAAGGCAATCAGCATAGCTTCATCTCTGCTATATCATGTGCTCCTTCAGATGATGACACAGCACCGTCTTCCCCATCGTACTCTCCCCTCCTCCTGCATAATAGCCTGTTCCTATCAAGGCATCTGCAATGAATAATGCCACTAGTGAATGGGCTATTTAGCGCGTCTTGGCTCACATAGGGCCCGTCTCTCTGAATATTAATCTGGGGTTTTACACTTCACACGCTTCTCTCAGGGCAGTGTCGTTCCTCAGACGGAGAAGCGAGGCGCTCGGTGGATTCATCCGAGTGGCTGGGCGAGGTAGGTTCCCTTTTCAGCTCTCGGGGAAGTGACAACAGTGATTACCGACGACATTCAACTCCGCCGCCGACAAAGCCGACTTGAGGCTTCCCTTTCACGGCTTAGGCTCTCTCGTCCACACTGCCACCAACTCAGACAGCATTTGAACGGAAGAAGCAGCGATTCGAACGTTGTTCCACACAAAAGCCAACACCTACTAGACAGTCACATGGGGCGTCTTCACGTCACAAGGACCCATCATTAAAGAAAAGCAGCAGTCGAGTTTAGGCCGTAGATTAAACGAGCGTTTGGTTTTGACGAGATTACCCCCCCTTCCCCCGGCTCGCATCCCCTTACCTTCCAGCCGCTGCCCGCCTCTCTGTAGTAAGGGAAGTTGTCGCAGATCCACTGGTAGATCTCGCTCAGCGTCATCTTCTTCTTTGGCGAGCTGTTGATGGCAAAGGTGATGAGGCTGGCGTAGCTGTAGGGCGGCTTGCCGTCCTTGTGCTGCTGGACCTCCTCCTGGTCCAGGGTGGTGTTGGGGTCCAGCAGGGCGCTCTTCTTGCCCAGGCCCGGCCCGTGGGCCCCCTGGGTGTCCGCCTTCTGGATGGCTGCCCGCATGGTCAGCTGAGGCAGCCAATCCATGGAGGTCAGACTACTCTCCAGCTCCGACGTCATGGCGACGGCAGGATGGGCTGGGCTGGAGTAGGAGGAGGGGGGGAGGGGGGACTGCGGGGGATGGATTGAGGAGGAGCGCGGGGAGGCGTGGCCAGGCACGGGGGTTGGAGGGGCGGTGGTCGAGTGGGCCACTCCCCCGGAGCAGTGGTTCAGTTGGCCGGTGTCTGGGAGGAGAACCTGGGGGGAGAGAGGAGACGGCAGAGGGTCAGGACAGGATGTAGTCACCCTTGATGACCCCTTACACTCACACACAGATAGTCCTGCTGGGTTTCAATCTGTAGTGGCCGCCAATTCCAGTTCTCCATTGGAGAATTTAATCCTGTCTGTGCCAAAAGTCACCACCCCTCACCGTGCCCCCCACACACACACACAAGCACAAGTTCTCCCCCACCCTCCCTCCCCCACCATCCACCCTCTGTTTCTTCATCCCTCCTCGCTGCCTTCATCCCCCTCTTCCTCCTCTCCCTGTTCCCTCTCTGCCTGCTGACTCAGAGCTGCAGCTCCATCTGGGAGGTGGAGTACAAGTAGGGGAGTTGTTTTCACAACTGCCAGCCAAATGGGGGGACTGGCTCAGGAGGAATTCCTACTCTCTTTCTCTCCCCCCACCATCACCCCCCCATCCCGTCCCGTCCCTCCCTTTCCCCCCCGTGCGGAGCACTCTGCCGTATACAAGAGGCGCTGTGTCGTCGTGCCAACCGTCCTGTCCTGTCCGAGGCCCCTCCTGTGTGTCTGCTGACTGCACCACATGCAGCCTGGCTCTCTCTCGCTCTCTCTCTGGGCAAACTGCCTGCCTGTCTGTCTGTCAGTCCATCTGCCTGCCTGCCTGCCCTGCTTAAAATAGCAGCAGAGGAGAGACTAGAGTTACAAGCAAAGGTGAACACAGGCCAGACCGCCACGCAAAACAAGTGGCCTCATGGCCGAGAGACCCTGCCAACGGCTGAGGGCCCCAAAACAAGAAACATGAAAAACATAAGAAATCCCTCACGTGTGGCTGTGAGTGTGTGCTGTTGTGTGTGTGGTGCTCCCAGTTGTAATAAATACCTTGCAGGCCCAAGACAGTTTAAGCAATGGTAGGAATGTCCTCCAGTGAGAGACTGCGGAGTTGTAACAGACAGCTCAGCTTGGCCTCCACTTTCTGCTGCTCTACCTGCCTGTCCGCTCCACGGTCTCTCTGTCGGCTAGCTCAAATTAGGGTGAGTCATCGTCACACACGCCTCATTGCATTCAACAACTCACACTCATTCTCTCTCTCACACACACACACACACACACACACACAAGTGTACTAGTGTCAAACCTCAGGGAGACAGTAGGGCCTTGGGAGTACCTTGGGAGTGATCTTCTGTACATTTTCTGCGCGGTTGTCAGCTTCTCAGCATTGATGTTGCATTGCTTTGGAGGGCAGCTGAAAAGTTTGATTCCTTTAAAACCAACTCAGAACAGCCTTTCATCGCCAGAATGGTCAAATGAATCTGAGAGCGTGGCCCGGGGACTAGGCTTGGAGCTGTGGGTTTCTGAGGCCTTGCCCCTGGCCAGAGTCCACGACCAGACACGGGAGGCCAACAGTTGACAGCAGGTTGATGACGGTTGCCCCACCCGGGCTTGCCGTGTGGGAACACCGCAACACCGAGTCCAATAGCATCTGACCCCATACTAATGATCCAGATGCTTGCTAATCTACCAGGTCCAGCAGGCGAGGGAGAGAGGTGGGGGGGGGAAGAAAAAAAATATTGACGGAGAGAGAGAGGGGGGAGTGCCTAGCTGTTTGTGATAGGCAGACATGATGAAAAGCTGGCCCATTCTCTGGCTCCCTGCTCCTCTCTGGGTCTGTCACTGCACCACATTACCAACCCACGTCAAATGTTTCCAAATCCATAGTGCGCGAACATGTTAGAGGGAATGTTGTTAAAGAAAAGAGAGTGTGTGTGGAGGGGGGGCATGAGAGAGGATGAGACTGTGTTGTTGGCACAGGTCCTGGCAGGGGCAGCTAGCCATGGCAGGGCATGCTGCTATCCAACGGTCACCAGTGATTATCAGCCCTCTCCACACTAACTCCACCCCCACCCACACACCCACACATCCAGCCAGCTTCTGGCTTCGACCTGGGGCTTTTTGACCACGTCCGAACTGGCGAGGGGGAGGGAAATGGGTTGTCACTCTTCAGTCACTTCAAACTCAAACCTGTTTGTCTCCCAGCATGGTCAGACTCATTTCTATTCAGGAGAACCAGCTTGTTACTGCCAGCCCCAGAAGGATTACCAGCAGATTTGGTTTAAAAAAATCTGCTGTGTTCCTTTAATAGGATGTGATGGAACCTGCCCAAGACTGGGAGAGATCGTCGAGGGGATGTGACCAGGCAGGGGTTCTGCCTGGGGTGTCCCACCCCCCCACGAACCCACCCACCCCCACCCACTCAGCCTCACCGAGGCCTCGCTGACACGGGCAATGAGAGAATCTCTTCCAGATTACCATCTGATAAATCATGTCCTACATGGAGGAACTTGAGGACACCCCACCTGGTCCACCTCCCAGGAAGGTCAGAGAGACAGAGCTCACCCCCCCCCCCCCCCCACAGCACCACCAGAGTCTGTCTGGGTCTACACTCTCTCTGCTCCTTCTACTTCCAACTCTTCAATGGCTAACCAGACCACTTATCTGCAATTTACACAATGAATCCTGGTTTCCCTCCACCATGTTTGTGTTCACTCCCGAACACCTGCGTCTGTCTGTCTGTCTGTCTGTCTGCCACACAGAGGCATCACACTTCTGGTTCTACTGACTGTTTTATACAGAGCCACACACGATGAGCCAACCGACATCTAATTCAAACACGTTTCCTCAAATATTTACACCACTGATGGTTTAAGGCCTCATGTTTTGCATGTACATGTCTTTGAGGGTGTGTGTGTGTGTGTGTGTGTGTGTGTGTGTGTGTGTGTGTGTGTGTGTGTGTGTGTGTGTGGGGAAGTGTGGAGGGGAAGGAGTGGGCAGGGGTGGTTACGAGAAAGCAAGAGAAAGAGATCCAAGGAAGATAACGTGTTAGTGTGTATATATGTGTGTGTGTGTGTGTGTGTGTGTGGAGCTCGCTGTGACAGAGATATTCCTGTGGTGGGATGGTAACTTGGCAGGGGAGACTCAGGGAGCTGCTAAGCAGAGCTCCCTCTGCTACACTTCAGGATCTGGCACAGACACACGCTCTCACAACAACAACAGTGATGTAACCTGGTAACAGGCCGCTGGCATCCCCCCCCCCCTGCCCCCCCCGCCCCCGATCGAAACCAAGGCCATACCTTCCATATCAACAGCCTGTTCTTACTGCTGGAGAAGCCCTTGTTATCTTAACGATTGCGAGGGGGGAAAACAGGGAGGGGCCGTCTGGGAGCCCCGCCCATGCTCACCTGCCCCCCTCCCGGGTCAAAGGGAGATTCCTCACTTTTTCCAGGCCTGGAGGCTAACGGTGGCTTACCGTGCTATTTTTGGAACCAAACGAGAGAAAAAAAATACAACAACATGATATTCAAAATAGAGACACGCATCTTTGGCTATTGTGTGTGCCTGCCTGCTCATGCACGTGAGGGAGGGGGTGGGGGGGGGTGTCGTCAACGCCTCGAGACTCGTCTTCCAAACGCGGGGAAAAAAATATATCTAAATAATACGGAATGGGGTACGGGCGGTGCCAAGGCAACGGCTTATAATGTCAGTCTTCCCTCTCAATTAAAGGCTTAATGGCTGTGCTGTAGCCAGCCACGGGAAGACGGCGTTAATAACCCAGTCCTTTACTCGCAGTTTTAGGATGTGTCAATTATGGCTGTGCTGCTCACACCGTTGAGCACATTGTTCACATTACTGCAGCCTGCAGCCGGGCTGGGCGCTGAGCAGGGCCGTGTCTGCACATAGCTGCTGACTGACTGACTGACTGGCTGGCGGGCTGACTGACTGTGTGTGTATGTGTGTGATTGTGTGTGCGTGTGTGTGTGTGTAAACATGCGCGTGTATAAACACGTGTGTGTGTGTGTGTGTGTGTGTGTACCTCTTAGCTCCCCCTTGCTCATTCAGTCCAATCTCCCCTGTGGCTGAACAAATCAACTCCATAATTATTCTGCCAATCAAGTGGGGGGCTGTAGCCATGGGCAAGCTGACGCTACACACAGAAATACACAGGAGGCACACACATACACATCTATATAAATGTGGCCCGTGGCACCAAGGTCAAGAGTAAAGACCAATAGGCAACCTGCTCCTGAATTCCACTGGACCCCAGAGATAACGTTCCATCACATCTGGCTCCAGAGTTCACATCCTATCACATCTGGCTCCAGAGATCACCTCCAATCACTGCTAGCTCCAGAGACACAGCGTAATATGGAGCTCAGCAACACCGGGGTTGGAGGGATAGATAGAGGGATTAGTTCTTGCCCAGTAAGCTTGGCTCCAACGGACAAGCCCTTTGGAAGGCCTAGCAGCCAGGGCTGGAGTTAGGCTGCCCTAGGCTGCCTCCCAGCAGTCTGCAGCCTGCTGCATGACAATATCCCCCCCTGTCCCCAGCTGTCCAGCAAGACTGTGGCCAGTGTTCTCTGGGAGGGGCCGTGAAGCGTCCGCAGGCGGAGTCAAGGGGCGTGCTGACCGTCCATATCCAGACGGATGGAGCGGTAATTACGCCTTTTGAAGAAAAGGGTTTTGTGTGTGTGTGTGTGTCTGCCTTCCCTTACCGTGAGTGCCAAATAGTTGGGAGCCAAACGCGCACGCGCATTGGGGCGCGCACACACACACACACACACACACACGAGGGCGCAACACACAAGGTCCCTCAGCTCATTGTGCAATCTGCAGGGCCTCACCAAACCACAATGAGCATTCCAGTAATTCAATAAGCTCTTCCAATGAATTTGAGCGGTGATCAGTAGCTAGGGTGGTTCTACCTCTCTCTCTCCGTCCCTAAAAGCTTGGCTGGGGGGGTGGGGCTCTTTGTGTTGGGAGCGGCGGGGGTGCCCTGCCACACCGACCATGCGAACCCAATTACCCCGGTCCCCTGGCCCGGAGGCCCACATTAACACACACTCCCCCTGGGAGGCCGAGTCCACACCAGCCTGGCAGCCTGCAAGAGATGAGGGAGGGGGAGGGGAGGGGGGAATAACGGCATGCGGGGGGAGAGAGAGAGAGAGAGAGACACAGAGGGAGAAAGACAGATACATAGAAAGAGAGTCTGAGAGAGTAAAAGAGAGAAAGAGAGAGAGACTGGTGCTACCGCTGCAGAATCACAAATAGACCACTTAGGGCTCAGTGGTGGCAGAGGCGTTTCAGTACCATTCTGGAGGGCCTTTCCTCATCAGCATTCCCCCGGCCCCGTCCGAGGCCACAATTAAATCCTGAGCCGGGCTTCAGGAGAGGCGGCAGCCAGGTAGGCTGGACCCCCGGCCCTGCTCTCCGTCCTGGAGCCCCCTAAGGCTGTCTGAACGCTGGGCAGCAGCACCCAGAGGGAGAGAAGAGGGGTTATGAAATGTATTTGTTTGCAGTGCTCTGGTCCAACGCTACATGGCCCGTTATGCCTCCCCTCCTCCTCTATCCTCTCCACGCGCCACCATGCTCAAGTGGGACAGAAACACATTGCCAGGAAGAACCTGTAACACCATGACTACCTCGAACTACTGTCTGGGTCGCACACAGCTGGGGGGCCAGACCCTGAAGAGACACATAACAAGACAGGGACAGTGACCACCACACAGACACACACAAAGACGCAGACAGACACACAGAGACCGAAAGACACAAGGAAGGGGACACAGACCAGTGATTGAAGATCCAAGGCGATCAAACAGTAATTGGGCGGACAGTAGCGACTCTAAGGTAATAGTGGATCTTAGACAGTCCAAACCAGAGACAGCATAAGCGTGGGGTGAGGGGCATAATTTAAAACCATTTAGCTTTTTAATCAATATCCAATTTCTCCAAAATAATTAACAGCGTATTAAACAGTTGACTGGCTGACAGGGCTGCTGCTAGCTGTGTGTGTCATTAAGCTGTAGGAACGTTGCAGGACGTATGGGCTCTCCGCTCGCACCCACCTACTCACACTCCTTCAACGCTCTGTGGTCGCCCTCCAGGACCGGGGCTAACAGTGACCGGGGCTAACATTGACCGGGGCTAACAGTGACCGGGGCTAACACTGACCGGGGCTAACACTGACCGGGGCTAACAGTGACCGGGGCTAACACTGACCGGGGCTAACACTGACCGGGGCTAACACTGACCGGGGCTAACACTGACCGGGGCTAACACTGACCGGGGCTAACACTGACCATCACAGGGTACACATTGACACTCACTAACGGACTACAAAGAACACAGACAACAACCTGACGTCATAATACAGAGTGCGCACATTACACAGAAACAGACGCGTACACACACACCCCTCCAACAGGTCTGAGCCTTCATGGTCCAACCAGGAGGGGCTGCCACCAGTCATAAATGTGCCCTTTCCCCCGAAACAATCATTCCAGTGCATTTGTGGTTGCACAACAGCGCGGAGCAGGCCAGATTAGAGGATTAAGTCACAGGTCAATAGTTTCATCTTTTGTTGGCGCTGCAGCTTAGCCTCTGCTCTGCTAAGACAATGTAGCCGTTTGGCACCAGGGAGTCTTTTAGCACAGCCAGGCTTGCTGCTGCTACTACTACTACTGCTAATGTCACTGGGCTCTCTGTCTGTGTGTGTGCGTGTGCGTGTGTGTGTCAGGTGGCTGAGCGGTTAGGGAAGCGGGCTAGTAATCTGAAGGTTGCCAGTTCGATTCCCGTCCGTGCCACATGACGTTGTGTCCTTGGGCAAGGCACTTCACCCTACTTGCCTCGGGGGAATGTCCCTGTACTTACTGTAAGTCGCTCTGGATAAGAGCGTCTGCTAAATGACTAAATGTAAAATGTAAATGTGTGTGTGTGTGTCGGTGTGTGTGTGTGTCGGAGTGGGATGCGTGTCAGTCATCTGACAAGCTCCAGCTGGGTCAGTGAGACACTACATCCAGACAGCACATCCAGACAGCACATCCAGACACATCACAACGTGGCCCTCCTCTTTCAGGGTCCCAAATCACTGTCAGGAGAGAGGGGGTGGGGGTGAGAGGAGGATGAGAGAGGGAAGAGAGAGGGAAGAGAGAGGGAAGAGAGAGGGAAGAGGAGAGACAGAATGAGAGAGAGAGACAGAGGGGATGAGAGAGGGAGAGAGAGGATGAGAGAAAGAGGGAGAAAGAGAGGATGAGAGGGGGAAATGTGTCCATCCACAACCAACAGTTTGCTAGTCTTTTTCAACTTCAGACAAGTTGAAACCCTGCTAAGGCTAGCACAGCTTTATGAGCCCTAGTCACACAAGGTGACACAGAGTGTGCGCAACAGTAGTCTGTGGAATTTGACTGCTGCTGACGTGGGCGGCTATGGCCAAACTGTACCTGGTCATAAATTCCTCCCACATTCTCTGGCAGCCTTCCATGCTAATTTGCAGCGGCTGCTCCTATTCTGCTACATAAACAAGTCCTGCTAGCTATCTAGCTAGCTCTGTGAGAGGCAGCCAGCTTGCTAGCTCTGTGAGGTGCTCTAGCGCTCTAAAGGAATATAACTCTAGCTGCTCTGAGAAAAACAACTTCAGTTAGATGTTGTGGGAAACTAGCGACAGTAGTCATCAAGACAGTCAGAGGAAAAAGAGGGTCTTAAAAGGTGGGCAGGAGCTCAGACTAAACCTACCCATTGTTCCTCTTTGGAAAATAGCACCATGGGCACGTGAAAGACTGGCTGAGAAAGCTTAGGGGGATCATACACACCTTTCATGGTCTCTACCTGTCTTTCAACAGGTCTGTTCCAGGTCACTTCTATTAATTTGGTTACCAGGAGACCACATTATTTATATTTAGGGCGTGTGAGAAGACAGGTTATAGAGAGAGTCATTGTTGTGTTAGACTACGCTGGTGAAATACCTAAAGGGAAAAAAGGGATTCATCAGCATGTCATTATACAGTTACATGCAAGGTAGGCCGACTCTCTCTTCCTCTCTCTCTCTCTGTCACACACACACACACACGCAGGCAGGATATTTATCACGATACCAACACGTGGATCAAATGTAGCCTTAGGTGCCGGAGGTGTGAGATTTTAAGATAATTGAACTAAATTTCTCTCCAAAATTGACACAATAAATCTGAGTCCTTCACACCATCGATGTCAGACAGAACTGCAGCCATCACTGAGGATTTTATTAGTGAACCTTGGGTCAACTAATCCAATTGTGTTATGTCTGTGACTGTAAAGTGTTAGGGGTGAGGCAGGGTGAGGGGTAAAGGGAGATGGGTGAGGCAGGGTGAGGGGTGAAGGGAGATGGGTGAGGCAGGGTGAGGGGTGAAGGGAGATGGGTGAGGCAGGGTGAGGGCTGAAGGTGGAGGGTTACGGGTGAGGCAGGGTGAGGGGTGAAAGTAGATGGGTGAGGCAGGGTAAGGGGTGAAAGTAGATGGGTGAGGCAGGGTGGTTTGCCATTTTCTTTTCCCTCGTGAGGAACACTGAGTCATATCATTCCCCCACTTCCCCTCTCAATGACTAAGGGCTACAGAGCTACAGACTGGCTTAACAACCCATGGAGCCACACAAGGAGGCCGACCTCGACTTTACCCGAGAGGCCGTGACACTGCCCCTTTAACAAGGATCTTGGAATACACTCCGGTCTCTGTGATTTCCTGGGCTGGCAGCCTCCAGAGTCATCCTGTCAGTCAATGGTAGACGAGGTGGTTGTTAGCCGCCAATCGATATGCCCAGCTCATCACAAGTCCACAGTCTATAACATTTATCCCACCATGGTTGGCCATAGATTTTACTGCAGCCTTTATTGACAGCATGGAATATACTGACTGTAGGAGAGGTGTGCAAGTGCACGTTTAGCATGGCGATGCAGCAAAAATATGCAGGGTGTGTCGTCAGCCTTTCCAATTGAACTTGGCGCAAAATAAATTGCATTTGGTGATTTGGACGTGAATCCAACTGGACAATAGAGGGCTTAGTGCTGTGTCGTTACCTTTCAGGGATCCTTTTCCAGCTGCAGCGCAGGGCGGGTACAGGCCTCCCCACATCTCCCACAACCCCACACTGCAGCATCTCAAATCAGGACAAGCACCGCCTGCTCTCCTCACTGTTCACCTCCTTTCAGACGGCACTCGTTTCTCAGCAAGAACGCACGAGCACATACACACACACACACACACACACCTTAAACAGGCACACACCTTAAACACACGCACACTAGGACCTGAACACACACACCTTAAAATGCACGCACGCCCACACACACACCCCTTATATACTATAAAACAAACACGCATACTGCAAACGCACCAACAAAGTACACACCATCCCTATACTGTACACAGTGCTCATTACAGCGGATTTTCCAGGGCAGAATGAGAAGAGATGAAACAGAAGTCCCACTGGCTGTCTGTCTGTCTGTCTGTCTGGCTGTCTACCTGCCTGCCTGCATGCCTGCACTGAGGAGAGCTTCCCTCCTCTGACAGAGAGCTTCACTTCAGGCCCCAGACACAGCCGGCACAGTAAACAAACACAGGCAGCAGCGGCGGCTTCCTGAAAGCGAGCATATATAATGCGCGCACGCTAGGTGTTGTGTATGGGTATGAAACACTCCAGAGCTCAGTACAATGTCATTCCCACCAGGCTCTGCATCGCTGTGTTGCATTCCTGCACACTGCAGAGGCCCGCAAGAACGGAATACATCAAAAGTTTTCAGTGGCCAGCGTTCAGCGGTCTCCACGAATACAGGACCCAGGAGCACACAGACGGGCACTTGCTAACCAGCCCTGGTTGAGGGGCTCGGCTGGTACCGAGCCCCTCGGTAACAGGAAGGAACAAACATATCCGTCTCCGTTTGCGGTGAGGTCACATGGCCGAGAGAACGACCACGATCATTCCTCCTGAGCACGTCGCAGCCTCAGGTAGCTCCCTCTCTTCTGTCCAGCGCGAGACAGTCATTACAGTTTTATGACAGCCTAAGCATGAGAAAGCATGCGCTGGTCAAGGGCAAGCCAAGCTGTACAGGTCAATAAAACTCCCCATAGCTCTCCAGGGTCCACTCTTTCTGTTATTCCGTTTGTGTGTCCATCTCTTCTGTTTCATCTCTTGCTCTCCCTCCATATGACTCTCTCTGTCTTTCCCTCTTCTACCTCTCTCTCTCCCCCTCTCTCTCTTCAGGGCTTCTGGAGAACAAAGGTGAGGGAGGGATGGATGATGGAGAGGTGTCATGGGTGAACTGCGCACACCACACATCAGATGGACCAGGGGAGGTAGTCTTGAACCATTCAACAACAAAAAAAAGAAACAAACAAGCACATTGCAGTAAAATGTTGGAGAAAAAAATTAAATAAAGTTAATCTCCAATGCAGGCATATGCCTGTAGGCTACACGCTAGTATTGAGTTACCTCTGGAATACCCAATGAAACGGTATCAGACATAATAACCTTTGCGTTCAGCGTTGCGGTGCACTGTGAAGCCACGTGCCTTGTTATGTTCTGGTCATGGCAAACATGACAGGACCCTCCTGCTAGCTACATGAGCACATTTTCAGAATGCCTGAGCGCTGTTGCTCAATTAGAGATAACCATATTTTTTTGGCCACTTTTGCTAAAATAAGAAAAGCTAAAAAATTCCCCAGTTCCCTTTCGGCCTCCTCCATTTGAGGTGCTTTTGTTTGCGATGACTCACTTGGCGAAAGTGGCGCGTCATGTGGCAACATGACTCACAATCAGAGAGAGGAGCACAGCACCGAGGACCAAAACAGAGACAAGGAGAGGAGAGACAAGGAGGAGAGACAAGGAGGAGAGACAAGGAGGAGAGACAAGGAGGAGAGACAAGGAGGAGAGACAAGGAGGAGAGACAAGGAGGAGAGACAAGGAGGAGAGACAAGGAGGAGAGACAAGGAGGAGAGACAAGGAGGAGAGACAAGGAGGAGAGACAAGGAGAGGGGAGCACAGACAATGAGAGCACAGACAAGGAGAGGAGAGACAAGGAGAGGAGACAAGGAGAGGAGACAAGGAGAGGAGAGACAAGGAGAGGAGAGACAAGGAGAGGAGAGACAATGAGAGGGGAGACAAGGAGAGAGGAGGAGAGACAAGGAGAGGAGGAAATTTGAGTTGTGCAGACCTCTGCTGTTGCAGACAACGGACTTCTAGTCCCCAACCATGGAGGACCCTTCAGCTCTCCAGCAGGCCAGCCAGCCAGAGCAGAAATGTTCCTCCCCCCACGCTCACTTCCTCTTTACAGACCTGGTCTGGCAGCACAAGCTGATTTCAGCTACTCACCTGCTTGCTTAATCCTACCCCGTTATCTCAGATCTTAGGGAGGATCATGGGAGGGAACAGCATGGTCCAAAGGCTCGATACTAAGACGGTCTTAAATCGAGGCAAAGCTGCATTCATCTGGCAACATTTCAGCCAATGCGCTGACATTCATCAGACACGTTCAGAGACGGTCCTCCGAAGACTAATTGGTCGGCCTGGAGAAAGAGATGTAGAGCTCAGCAGGCTCCGTTTAACAGGATGGAGATTATGGACAATTTTCTCCTTTTGTCAGGGATGGAACACAGCTCCGGAGCTCCCAGAGACCAACCAGACTCGCACAAAAGACCCCAGAAGCAGTATCCATCAGCCCAGCCAGGACACTGCCGGGTGTGCGGAGACTGAACTCTGCAGCCGCGATGCCAGTTAGCGAAGAGAGCACATGAGGTCATTAAAGTCCCCGACGCATTCCGCCCCTGCTTTGACTCACCCCCATGCTGCTCTGAGTGTCACCCCCCACGGCCCTCCGGCTTTCACAGCCCCCCCCCCCCTTCCGCCTCGGGAGCCCTAATAGGGGGAAGGAGAAAGTGAGGGAAGTGAAGGCATCACAGCCTTTTTAGAAGCTGAAATAAACGAGTGAACACACACCCCGGGGCGGGCAGGCCGGGGGGGGGTTCCAGGGGGTCGGGCCGAGCGGGACGATCGTGTCACGCCGATGGCGGCAGCTTCCAAAAGAACTGACATATCAAAGCGGGCGCGGGAACCTCGCAGAGGGGAGGAGAGCAGCGGAGATGCCGTGGCACACAGCTTGTTTCTGCTTCAATGAAAGACAGCACGGTCACCAAAAAACAGAGAAAGAAGAAGAAAAAAAAAACACACACAAAAAGGAGCAATTAGCGGTTAAAGTTGAAATGATGCCCCCGTTGGAAAACGACATCATTTTTCCAATCAAAAAACTCGGCTCATCTCCTCTGACTGATCGCGAAGACTTTGATGTTGCCCTCGCTTTCTCTTGCTGTTGCTAACAAGGCTTATGGGAGATAAATCAGCTCTTGATCCTGTCCCCTTCCTACAGCCTATAACGCCTGCAGTACTTTATCAAGACATTTAGGAGTCACTCGCCGTAGTTGAACAGTGACAGCTCGGTCCAGGCCGAATGGATTTCTGACCAATAATGGCACATGTTTTGTGTGAACTACTCCCTTAAAAACTAACTATACGACAAAGCGAAGTCTTGTCAAGACAAATATGAAAATCCTAACGCCTGGGACACACTAGCTGCGAAGGGCCTGGAAGCGCCGCCTTTTTTCTTTCGGCGCCCATGTTATCACTGGCCAGCGTTGTGGCGCTGCGAAGCACCGCGATAGGCTCGAGCTCTGCAGCGATCGTTTCGGCAGCTGGTCGAATTTTTTCACGAGACGCTTGCGAAATCGGCTGATAAAATACACCATATTTTTTTATATATTTGAATAAAAAAAATGTTATTATGATTTTACTACATTAATTGTAGACTACGGTGAACATTTGTAAAGTTGTAAACTTTTATTATTTATTAAATATTACTTTGTAGGCCTACGTACTTTACCAATATTCACCCTATAATTTAAGCTACCTAACTACACAATGTTGGTAACGAACGGATATACGAATGAAAATAAACAGATTGATCTGTTGAGCCAGCATGCCCGTATCGTTTCTGAACGGTCTGTCTATTGGCAGAGAGAAACGAGTTGTCACGCTTTGCACACAACACACGCGTGCAGACATACCGAGAGAGAACCCCCAAGTCTATTTTAAAAATCATCGGAGAAATTCAAGGAGATGGACGACATCAAATTAATTCTCGAAGTTGAAAAGCACAGGGAGTTAGTTGTATGACCCCCAGCACCAATTTTACAAGGACAACGTAGAGTAGGATCAATGCTGGGATGCTGTTCGGGCGGCTGTTGGAATAACACGTTTCCTAAATATAGCCTATGCCATGTTTATGTACCATATCAGCGTTACATGTGAAAACGGAAAGCTCAGAGGTGAAAGGTTTGATAACCCGCGCGGAGAAATGTGTGTCTGGTGTGAACAGTCTCGCGCCATTCGTAGCCGATCGTGGCGCTTCCGGGCGCTTCGCAGTCAGTGTGTCCCAGGCGTAACGCTCTGACTGGCAACCCGCGTAATTGGATATGCGGCACAACAACAACAAAACCCATGCAATTACAGATGCTGACGGGACTTGAATGAGTTGAGAAGCTGACATTTGTGGAACTGGCGCGAGAATAAGCCAATATCAAACTCAATCAGTTTGCTGCTAATGAGACATCAAAGTTGAGATGTTAGCTGACTAGCTCGCACAGAGCGGCAGCGGTGGGAAGCTCTGGGAGGTGACTGTCGTGTTCAGAACCCGGGCTGCTGATTCCACACCACATCCACGTCCCGAAAAACGCTTCAACTACATTTTTATTTACTCACATGTACACCCCCCAAAAGAAAACGTTAGAAGTAGGTCATTCACTCTCCTGTGAGTCATGGATTCTGGCATGGGACTAGACAGGTAGGAAGAAGAAGTCAGAGAACAAGCAGATGCTAAACCCACTAACAATTACCGGCATCTAATGGGGATGCTGTCTGAACATACACAGTAGTCATCAGATTTTGCACAAACTTGTGGAATCCATGCATGTTGTCATAAAACAAAAGGGGGATTTGACAAATACTTAGATTTTCTGAAATTCCTGCACAAGACTCAGCTTAAATTTTTTAGGATCATGTGTGATGAAAAAGTGTGTACTGCATTCAAAACAAATATACCTCAAAATATAATTATATTGACAAGTGGTCACAGACATTTGGACCCTATTTTCAATCAATACGGACAACTGTTGGACAAGCAATATGAAAGCCACATGATTTAGTTTCACGTCAAAACAAACAAGCCATTGGATGAGGGTGTAAAGGAGTGTGATGTTGATGATCAGACAGGGGCTACGGAATCCTGCATAGTCATACAATAAAGCTATGAGTAAGTTATATAGCCGAGGGTGTATGCTCTGTGTGTGTGCTTAATGAGGACTTTATTGAAGCTAGGCTCGGTCTATACGCTGTCCAAAGTCTTGTAGCTTACATTTTTCTCATTCTCACACTAGCCTGGGTTGACTCAGACCACATTCCTAGAGTGGTTTCAGCCACGACCAGGAACCTCTCCAGAGCAGACGGTGGAGCCTGGGTGAGACAGGCCTGGGTCAGAGGCACAGGAGTCGGGGGCATGGAGGTTGGGGCACGGGGGCTGGCCTCCAGTGGGATGTATGACTCAGGCAGCTTCAGCTTCACTAACCTGAAGGAAGCCAGTCGGTAAGCGAGTCAGACACCCTGACCCTGCCAAGTTGATTGGCATGCCTCTCGTCGTATCGTCAACACTGAATTACTTCCCTAATTACATCAAGGGCCAAACGTTGGCAGAAACTCCAACTTGTCGGATCTGCCCCCAACCCCCGCCTCCGCCCCCAGGCCTCTCATTCATCCACCCTGAGGGAGCAGCACAGCAGGCCAGAGGAAGTATGACTCACACCAGAAACAAGATGCATTCTTAAGAAACCTCCACTGACGGGGTGTTTGCTAAGCAGTGAAGACCAGCGCTACTTAACTCCCGGGAGAAAGTGAGAGACAGAGTGAACTAGGGAGAGAGGGGAGTGAGTGAGGGAATGGGTGAGTGAGCGAGGAAGGGAGGGAGGGAGAGAGGGAGAGAGAAAGCAAACAGAGAGGTAGAGCGGGAAGGAAAGAGTGAGTGCGCGAAAGAGAGAAATGGAGAGACAGAAACCAAAGCAGTGGGAGAGGGAGAGGGAGGGGTGAAGGAAGAGAGTCATCACTCATTCTGTCAGTCAGCGCTCCACAGATCAACCTTCCCTCCAGCTCCACAGAGAGATTCCTTGGCTTCTTTCTTAGGTTTTCTGAATCACACACACACGTCGTCCACACAGTGGAGCTGGCTACACAAACCTATAGTGTTGACCTACTGACTTTCACCCAATCTGCTGGATAATGTCCTTTTTTGCTGAACTGGAAGAAGGTGATCATGACTGAAGGACAGGCTGGGGTGAACAGAAACGTTAATCACTGACTTCAGACATCTGGCCGAAGACACACACGCACGCGCGCACACAGCAGTGACCCAATTGACCCACTTAGCTCTAGCCTTCCTAATCAGGCTTCAGAGAGCTGACTTAATTCAAACTAACTCTGACTGATTATCCTCAACAGGCAGGAGGTTCTGTCTGGGGGGGCATTCACAATACACTTCCACCTGCAGTTACCACACACAAAACTCACGCACACACATATCCCCTCACACACATGGTGTACATGCATGCACATCCATGGCCAATTGTGTCAACATATGGCACAAAACCAATTTGATCGCAGCTAGGTTGAAGGTTTATGTAAGAGGCCTACATACATATTCAGTCTGTAACAAGAGAACTCGTAACTTTGTTTTGTGTGTGTGGGGGAGGCGGCTGAGATATCCTCCTCCTTAAAAGTCACTGACCATCTTCAGAAGGTTATTAAGCTCCCTCACTTGGAGGTGAAATTAGCATTCGCCGACAGTGCATAAGCTAGCCACTGTAATTAAAATGGATGCTAAATAGTATGATGAGAGCCCCATTATCATCACTTAAGCTGTGTAAGCTTAGCGAAATCCATTCCCAGCACACAGCTCACTTGCCTCCGTAGAGCCTCAATCATATATCACTGGATTCTACTGAGCATAACCCCACCAATGAGACAAGGAGGAAAAGACCTCTTCTTAAAACGGCCTCCAGTGTCAAGGACATGGGGCCGGGTAGGATACAATACGCAGTAGGTCTAAGTAACTTCTTATTCAAGTATGATTCATGAATCCTTTAAGGTATTTAGTAAAGGCACTACTGCATATGACGCACTATAATGTGTAGACTAGTAGTGTTACAGTTCTATTATTAAAACACGTCAACTGTACGGCGAGTTAAAAGCTAGATCATAGTCTAATCTGAGGAGGTCTAGCTCCCTACAGTTGAAGTAGATGTTCAGATCATGGTTGGATGAAACACTTTGGTACAAATGTACATCAGAGCAATAACCAGATGAGTTCAACTCCACAGGTTCAGTGATCCTTGTCCGTGATTGATTTAGATTTTGACGGCTCGAAAGACACACACACACACAGAGAGAGAGAGGAAAGTGAAAGACTGGGATTCAGTATGCCAGGCAGTGTTTGGCTACTGTAGATGAATAAAAAATGAAAGCGTGGTCCTTTGGTATCTCTCTCTCCCTCCCTCCCTCCTTCTCTCTCGCCTCTGAAAAGGATGAGAGAGGAGGGGGTGCATTTGAAAACTCGGAACCAGCGCTGCATCTCCACATCCAGTCCTATACAGCATGGGGCTCTTTAAAAATTCATTAATTTACAGCAAAAATAGATTAAAGCACCCAGCTGAGCAAAACTCCAAATATGTGGCTGGAACAACATGGCTGCTAAATCATCTCCCTCCAAGCCTGGGGGCTTGGTCCCTCAGTAGAAGGCCTGGATAGCTTTCACCTCACAGCACCTTGAGAATCCTTTATTTTCAATCATTTCTAAAATAATGTGCTTCTAGTTTTCAACTTTAATTACTGCCTACGTTTGATGTTGCGAACAGCCAAAGTATGAAGGGGGGGGAAAACAAAAAAAGCAGAAACTAATTAAAATCTGTCCAAGGAAAGCACCGATCCCCCTAAAATGCAACGCCAATGTCGATCTCCACTAAATGAGGTTCACTTAAGTGCAATTATCCCCCTCTGATCTCTCCTATAAAGAGAGTCCTTTAACACGGAGAAGTGGGCTCACACAATGTGACAGCAAACAGGATTGGAATAGGAATCGGGGAGGCATTTCCAGAAGATGAATGGCTTCGAAGCTCATCTGCATTCCGCCGATGTGCGGCGTTGCTAATGAAGACGGAGCTGCTCCCATCTCCCAAGAACGTCTTCCAGGAGACGATGACTCCCCACCGGATTACAACAGAACAAGCGGAAGATTTCAGACCCGGGCCGTCTCAGACGATCGTCTAGCCCAAGTCCCGTCGCAGGACGTGCTCTGCTCTCCAGCAGAAGCCTCCGACTGAGGAGAACTTGGGGACAGCTTATTGACCGACAGAGACTAGGTCTAGGCCTCGTCTGTGGCTGTGTGCAGGTTTGTGGTGACGTTGAAGGCCGGATTGAAGAAAAGAAAAAAGTATCATACAGGGTAGACAATAACTGAACTACACTAATATAAATCAAGAGGATTTCACAGCCAAGGCTGCACCAAACGGAAGCACCGCAGGATGCACGAGGCTCTAGTTTTAGGCTGAAAAAGAAGACAAGAAGAGGAGAAGAGATGAAAGAGAAGAAGAGAGGATAGAAGGTTTCTAATGGCCCCCACCCCCTCGAGTGCATGTGCGTGCGTCTCTTAGAGAGCGGGTGACAGTGACCTGTTGAGCCGTGTCCAGACACATGGCAGAGCAAGGCAGGGGGAGGGCGGTGGTCTGGTAAACTGTGTCTCACGCGCAACCATTTGAATAATCACTCTAACAAGCGGAGAGACATTAAAGAGGATCTCAGGCTAGGCAGAGCCACATCTGAATTCCAAATGCAGCTGCTCAAAGAAAGGTGAGACAGCAGCAGTTTCTCCCTGGGTTCAGCATCCCTACCCACACCCCTTCTCTCTCTCGCTCTCTCTCTCTTTCTCTCTCACTCTCTCTCACTCTCCTCTAATACCATGTTATTAGTCCAATAATTCTATTTTTTGCCATCGGCCAAGAAATTCAAGAACGCGAGGCTAATGAAATGCTGTGAAAGTCTGGGAAATACAAAAAGAAAAGGTTTGGGGAGATTACCTCCTATGGCTTTTGCTGCTGTTTCATTATGTCCATTCAACGAAACTGCCCCATGTGCCAGTACTGTTCAGCACAGCTTTCGAAATGTTCCCTGAAATCTCATCAGTCAGCTGCAGAACAGAACAACCACCTACAAAACCATGCAGGTCTTAGACGGACACAAGAGGTCCCTAATATGGAAGTCATCTAAGAGGACGATGGGCCTCATGATGCTTGTAGAAGGAGGAAGTAGGCGACACTACAGGCACACGTGGTCCGACCACACACTTTCTCACCCAAACTCACCTGCACGCCACACAGAAGCATCACCACCACTCTTCAACCCTCCCACTCTGTCTCTCTCACACACACACACACACTCCCTCCCTTTCACACATTCACACCACACACACTCATTCAAAGCCTAAATGTACAGTGCATGGCCTCAGCAAGTGGTTACATTTAGTCATGTAGCAGACGCTTTTATCCAAATGGTTATGACGTAAACGAAATCAAACTATGCGGTATAAATACTAGGTGATATAAATACCTAATTTACATATGGTTTCAGTATGTTTTGTGTATCAGTATGAATATGTGCCTGCTTGAATACAGTATGGAAATACCTAATGAGAGGGCACAACTGTCTCAACTGTGTATTTTGTCCATCTACTCATGGGTTGGTTTTGAGACGTAGAGTTTGCCGTGTTGAACTTAAGGGATGTCTTGTCTGGCCTAACAAGTGATGGAATGACAGAAGACCTGAGGATTTGCAGTCCTCGAGGGGAAGTCCTCAGAACCGTCAGAGAGACAGAATTCAGAAAAGACACAAAGTGATGACGACAAAGTCTAATCACCACTTAGTCTACTCCTACATAAATACTGTACTTAAAAACACAGACTAGGTTTCAGGGGAAATGTGCAGGATCATTTGTGAGCAATAAATAAATCAAACAAGATTGTAATGAGATTATGCAGAACACAGGCTTAACTCATCTACTAAGAATAAACCTTCTACAGTAGGTTCAGGATGGCAGAGGCACACAGTGTATGTCTGGAATAGATGTTCACCTGGTCTAACCTGTGGTTGTTTCTGACTGAGATGAAAGATACACTGGCATTCAAGAGATGGGAAATAGACCCAGATTTAAGCCTGTTGAAGATGCCAATGCAAAGGGGGTCAAATTAAGTATTGTACTTTCTGACATACATCTCTTTGTGAACCTATACTGCCACTGTGCACAAACCTCTAATCTGGACAACATTCCTTACAACTAGGGTATTACATTAAAATGTACTTGGATGGAACATGGATAAAACTATACCTGGGCCATCATATGACACCAAACCTAAGTATGTTACAAACAAGGGTCCTGGCAGGCAATCAGTGAGCAACAAGATGATAAGAAATGTACGTTCAATCAGTTTTCTTGTGCAGTTGGATTACCAGGAGACAAATTATGTTGTGGTGTCAGCATGCGTCCGCACATCAAAATGTAGTATCTCTATCCAATAGATCCAGAAAAGAACAAATATCTTTGTGATGGCATGGATGAGTGTGAAAAATATTCCCTGATGAAAATGTCTCATTTGCATGTGTAATAAATGTGTCAGATACTGTCACGACTATTCACAGTAATAGTCTTTCATTATACAAACATGTCACTGTGCCACTGCCATCTGTAAAAGTGGCTAATAGTTTCTATCATTATTTGACATGAATGTCCACTGACATTAATTTCTGCAAATATACCGCAATGTCTGACAACATTAGCTAGCGAGCGAGTTTAATTGACAGACAACCAAACACATTCCAACAGCTGAACGCAGTCGAGAGTTCCAGACCAAATTTACCATCTCATCTGACACACACAGGCTTGCACAGTCAAGCAGACAGTCAGACAGACGGGGCTCCACTGACTCATGCTGGACACAACCTTATGTTGGTCTAGGCTATCTTTTGAATAACGCGTTAGAGGCTAGATAAATTGCTCAAATACAAGCAGTAAACAGTTTGAAAAGCTACCATTTGAACTCATCCAAATCCATAAACGGCCAACATTAAGATTAGTATAATACGCTGGGTAAAGCAAGGTAATGCCATCTACAGACAGCAGCTTTCAAGCCAGCGAAAAGGGCTAGCTAGCTAACTAGCTACCTAGCTAGCATGCTACGAAAGCTAGCTGTCAAAGTTCCTCTGTTTTCAGTACTGGAACCAAGCAAGCTGTCAAGTTCAAGAGTTATGTCTATGGTGAGATAGTAAATGTTTTACGACCAAGCCTAAATAGATAATAGGCCACATCAACACAAACTGTTAGCTAAAATAAGCGAGCTGACGACTACAGAAGCTACGAATATGTCCCCATATGCCCCGTGTCCGTCCCAGCAAAGCGAACTGTCAAGGCCTGAGCAGTGAACTAGATCCCCAGAACTTCAGTGCTGCCCACTTCCCCATGAAAGTCGTCCATTTCATGGGCCTCAGTTCAACTTCCATTCCCGTGTTCAAAGCTAGCTAATGTAAGAGCTCACACTTACAGTTATATTGGGTATGGCAGGTCGTTGTCTTAGTCCAGATCAGTTTTTAGATAGTTGCCCCCTCCCCTTCCACCTTTTCTTCCAGACGAAAGTCCCTTAGGTGAGTAGGCTATGCTCTTGGCGTTTGCCCTAGCAAGGTAAGACCCGTTGTACCCAAACCGGTGTGCCCGTTGCGTCCCTCTTCGGGTTCTCCGCGTTTCCCCGTTCGCCTTTCTCTCGATATGCCCGACTACAGCTGTGCGTTTTGCTAAAGAATCTTTTTGGTGAATTGAATGTACTGAATTACTGATATGACTCACATGTTTGAATCATCATTTTACGTTGTAGTTTTCAGATCATTGCCGTTGGCATCGTACCAGTTTATGGGAGCAGCTCAAGTAAAGTCACAACATACAAAACATCCCAGACCACAGCGGGACACCACACTTTCAACACCTGGACTGCCACCCTGTCTGTCAATCAATCGATGTCCCATCACTACTTTTTTCTCTCTCAGTCTATTAATGTTTGATAAAGCAGTAAAAAAAAAAAAAAAAAGCTTTTTGTGGTTGTAGTTTAGAATGTGATTATGTGAATGTTTAGAGTGTGAATATGATTCATGGTGTTATTATTAGAATATGTTTTAACTAATTAGTCATTATATATATGTATCATTTGTTCACACTCCTTCAGCTCCTATTAACCTAGATTAAGTGGAATGTGTCTATTCTTTGCACTTTTATATTTATAGTGTGTGGGAGAGCAGCCTAGAATTATTAATTTGAACTATTTGCATATGAACAAATGTAACCCTATTAACAGCATTGATTGAGGTGCTGAGTGGCAGTTGTATAGCAGATGAACAGGCAGCTCTCTGCAATCCATGCTGTATGGGGTGCACCAAAAGAAGTGAGTCGAGATTTAAATCAAAGATTCAATTTAGTGTGGAGATTCGATTCACCAAAGAATTTTCAAAGAACCACATCCGGGACTTCAACTACACCAAAGCGGCCGGAACTACTTTCAGTACAAAACGAGAGGATACCAGCAACCACAGAAACTAGTCCCATGTTGTCATCTCGATAAATAATGAAATGGGTGTTTTTAGAAATGTCTCTGTCAAAAGAAAAATTTCTGTTGCCGCTGACATTGATACAACTTATTTAACACCAAACAATAATGCTACCACATTATTTAATTAATATTAATCTTCAAAAAAGTAATAATAATTGAATAGTTACCATAGTAATAGTTAACATTAGAGTAAACGTAATACAAAAATACATGTATTTAAACATGCTATATTTTCAATTTCCATCACTGCATTTTGCAAGATCCGAATTAGTTTTACCTTTGCATGTCTTTTGAGTATGCCTCCATGGCACTAGGCGGCGACATCCAACCATAAAGGTTTGGTATTTATAAAATAGTCGGAGAAAAAGTCAGACACAGGAAGAGATGTTTCAGTGAAGGGGGACATAACGTTTTCTGAAACTCAGGGACAGCTGGCTGTTACCTGGTGGGTGGAGATTGCTCTTGCTCCGATTAAACCTGAAGGTCAAATAGGCCTACGGCTGTGAGGGGTCAGTTAGTTTAGGCAATACCCTGCGTCCAAAACTTTGTGACTCAGGCTACTGAAACATCTGCTGCTGAACTTGACAAGCTCGCCTACCTGAAGCCTCACATTACCTCTCCGAAGTAAGAAACACGGTGTGCTTTTAGAAGTTCAATAAGAATTTGTACACTTATTAGTATCGTTTTGTAGATATAGATTTAGTGGACCATATACATTATATTAAACATACCGTAAACCTACGGCTGAAGTGGAGTCCCACCGAGTCTTCTACCACCATGATCCCTTGTCATTTTCAAAGAGCTACAACTACAGTTGTCATTTTTTTTACACGTCTTACCAGACACCCTGGAAATCTACAAATGTAGGCTATTTATTAGAGGCCTCTAGTGAGCGGTTACTTAAAATCTTTCCCTCCAGGAACGTCAGGGTAAGCAGAGTAAACAAACTGCCAGTCGCATTAACTCCTGGTGACCTCTCTTAAGAATGTATCAGTTTGCCTCTATCCACTTTCACCCAGTTTCAAAGCAGTGGACTGTAATGATGTACATTTCAACATGCCTGCTGTGTGTGTCCTATTTAGTCATTCATTGTCCCATCTCTCAACTGCATCACTAGGTATGGCAGACCCCACAACCCCAAATGCAGAAGGGAAGCTGGCAGTCGAGTTTGCTGTTCCCTCCCATGTGGAGGAGGTCAGAGGGCAGATGGGTGCGTTTGCTGCCCAACACGGGGCCGCGGGGCGACGGGTGGTACTGATCACCTCGGGGGGCACCAAGGTTCCCCTGGAGTCTCGCACAGTTCGTTTCCTGGACAACTTCAGCAGCGGTCGGCGTGGGGCCTCGTCCGCAGAGTACTTCCTGGACTCTGGCTACGCTGTGATATTCTTGCACAGACACCGCTCTCTGTATCCCTACACACGCCTCTACGCAGGAGTCAACCTGCTGGACTCCCTGCAGTTAGAGAGCGGCTCTGACCCGGGTGGTCAGGTGATGATCAACCAGCAAGCTCTCCCCAATATCGCCAATGTCTTGAAGCGCTACCAGGCAGTGAAGGAGGCAGGGCTTCTTCTGCCCATCGAGTTCAGCACTCTGTCGGAGTACCTGCACCTCCTCAAAGCTGCTGCTCAGGCTCTCAGCACCATAGGTACCACCACCAAGGGCAGTGGGGGTCAGGTTATATGAGGATGCAGTGTTGTGTGTTGTGGGAGTCAACCATGTGCTCTTCGTTTGTTTGTAGGCTCCAAGGCCATGTTTTATTTGGCTGCAGCCGTGTCCGACTTCTACATCCCAGCGTCTGAGATGCCGGAACATAAGATCCAGTCTTCCAATGGGCCTCTCCAGGTGAGGAACCCCTTCACATGCTGCGGGGGGTTACACGTGCCCTCCCCTGCTGTTCGTCAGTGCCTATTCACACACTGTTTTCACCATTCGGTTTTAGTAGTATAGAGCAGTCCTCAGTTGTCAATGACTTGTCATTCTAACCCAGCACAACCCTTACAACATGGGAAACTAGATCCAGTGGCCAATGCCTCTTGAGGTGTTCACCAAAAGGAGACAAGGACGTGAATCAAGTTTACTTAAATGTAGTATGAATGGCCATCTTAACACAGTAGCTCTCCCAATAGATCAGTATGAAGATGGTGCCCAAAATGCTGTCTCCTCTGGTGAAGGACTGGGCTCCACAGGCATTTGTGACTTCCTTTAAACTGGAGACGGACCCGTCCATCCTGCTGGACCGGGCTAGACGGGCCCTGGACCTCTACCGGCACCAGGCTGTGGTGGCCAACGTTCTGGACACCAGGCGGGGCTACGTGGTGGTGGTGACCCAGGACACCCAGGCCGAGCTGGTGCTTTCTGATGAAGACGTGAGCCAGGAGGTGGAGATCGAGGAGATGATCGTCAGCAACTTGACCACAGCACACGGCCGGTTCATCAACCAGAAAGGCTGATGGGCTTCTTTTCATACCGAGAATGCCCCCTTACATTTAGTCTGGAGGGAATGTAAAGTTTAATCTCAAATGGTTGCGTGTGGGGGGAGGGGTGATTGGTCTGTTATAGCCAAATTGTAGTCATGTAAAATTATTTATCGATGATATCAAGCAAAAATGCAGTGTAGTATGACCAACCAAGGCTTAACTAAGACTCCATCAACAGACTAACTGGGATGACGAAAACGTAAGAATGTAAAGGCTCTGTGGCTTGCTAGTCTAGTACGGTTCATTTATGTCTGTGTTCATGCATGTGGGTTTAGGGGGAAATTCTACAATGATCATGTAACAACCCATAGGAAAGATTCCTGGCTTGTAATCATAACTCAGTGCTTGCCAAGTGCTGATTTGAATTGATACGTACAGACCTACAGTCCCAGCCGATCATTAAGCATCTTGAGTTTTATTAAACAGTGACATGGATAATTTGACCAGTCCAAAGCAGCGTCTGTGAAAGATACAATCTTAATAGTACTCTGTTATGGTAACATTACAGTAGCTGAACCTACCACACCATAATCCTCAACTATAAATATCCACTTAGGTTGCTACAGTTGTTAAAAAGACAGCTTACATACACAACGTACATACAAGTATGTACCGTCCATTAGAAGAGCTTGGCTACTTGAGTTTGATACTTTTCTTAACTCCAGCACGAATACCGGACAACTCTCCGCTGTATCTGTGCTCCTCCCGACGGACTTCACGGACCTGGAAACAGAAATGTGTTTGATTAAGGTTTCCGTTGCAAGGATTGGAACTCCCAGCAATCCATTTAGTATTCATTATATGGTGCAGGTTTCTCCACTTGGCGGTCGATCGGTGCAATGATGTAGTATCCTGTTTTCAGGCTTGGTACAAACCTGCCCCTTTCTGCGGATCTTGGCTCTCCTGAACTTCTCTCTGTGTTTGACTCTGGGATTGCGGTCGATCTTCCTCCTCTTTGGCGTAAGCCCTTTGTTCTTAGCCATCTGTGGAATTGGCAGATGACACAATCAGACTAATGGTTCCAGATGGGATAATACTCTTGACACGGCACACATGAGACAAATCTGATGCGCTGCAGAGAAATATAGTGCACAGATCATGATGTTATGTATTAAGAGAAAGTCCTTGTTCCGTTAGCGCAAGTTATCGTGGTAACACCGGTTGTATTATGTGAATGTGGGCTGCGTGAATAAATGAATGCTGTACATGAGCAACCCTGCCATTAAATATATATGATTACCAATAAATGACAGATGCCGCCTTCATTCTTGTGTATGAAACCCCTTGTCATAGACACCTCACCTGATAGGTAATTCCTCTCTTTGCATCTGCATCTGCCTCCACCTCTTCTTCACCTTCCTCCAATCTGCATTGAGAAAACAGAGAGGGGGGGGGGGCTTAATCTCAAACTCCTCCTCAATCTGCAGCTGCGACCAGCGGCTCCACAGCTCTCATACAGCTGGTCGGTCCACAACAACAGCGTACGGGGTCGCAGCATATCGCAAATGTGCACTTTGTTTTCTTTCTCCTGGCCTTTTTTTGAGAGGGAGAACAAAACACAGGGAATCAACGGACCCCACCCGGCATCACCTGTGTATGAATGATAAACACACTCCGCTCACCTCTCCTCCACCTGCTGGTCCTTGCCCTTCCTCTTCAGCTCGAGCTTCTGCTCCACCCCCCTGTAGAAGAGCAGCGCCGCCTCTTCATCCAGGTCTGAGTCCGACTCCTCAGACGCCTCGGGGCCAGCCTCTTCAGGCACCTGCCACACGTCAACACAAGACACACGCAGTCAGGGCTAACGTGCCCATGGGGTGTAACACGTCGATTCGTTCCTGTGATGGGTCATTGTTTGGTTTGCAGACGACTTTTCCCCATACCCAGATATAGGTAGCCGTTCTCACTGGCTTACTGCGTCGTCTCTAGACCACGCAACGTGGCTCACCATGCCGGTTACAGTTCCTACCTTGATCTTCTCTGCGTCCTTGCCGCTCGTTGGTTTTCTAGCAGGCTTCTCCTTCTGGTGTCTAGCCAGCAGCAGGCGGAGCTGGGGAGCCAGGCGGGCGTCAGCAGAGCCCAGATCGTTGATTAGCTGGAGGAGGTAGGACAAAAACACCCCTAGGTAACTACCACAGCGGGACGGATGCCCAAACGCTCGTTGGTAACTGGGCTTGAGGAGGACTGGGGGAGTCGCGGCTCCGACCACATACTAAGAGCGGTGCATGACCTGGAAGCGAAGGTAGACTCACGTTTCTGTACGTCACCAATCTCTCAATCACCGGGTGGTTGTGTGCAGGAATTCTCTTTGCTTTCAGGACCAGGTAGAAACTGATGTTCGTGCAGTAACTGTGGAGAGGAGAAGTCAGTTTTTAGTCAACAATCCAGACTGATGAGCAGGTCTACACGATGCTTGTCTACACTATGCTTGTCTTAGGATTTAACCTTACTTTAAATAGAGCTGCTGTTTGGTCTTGATGTAGTTGGCACCCTTTAAGAGAAGATAACAATGAGTTAAAAATAAATGAGCTGGAACAGAGTCCATTTGGGAGAATAGTTGATTTAGCAGGCAGAATGGAAGCTGAGTGCAGTGGAGAGGGTCCCACCTTTCCGGCTGGGATGTGTCCATCTTTGACCATCTCCAGAAGAGGCTGCAGTTCCTCCTTCAACTCTGATAACTGCAACACACATTTACATGCTGAGTGGCCCTGTCCCAAGTGAAACTCTTGACCTTTCCCTGAAGCAGTAGCAGAACTCTAAGGGGATGCGTGGAACTGTGCCCGTTCACCAGATGAATCCACTCAGCTCTCCACATACTTCAGATGATTGTCACAATCACATTGGTTACTTTTTCGAGTACTCCAACATTTCACAATAGTTACATCTTGAGTTCATGACCTATTCTGCCTTATTTAGAGTTGTTACAGATTTTCACCTTAGCTTTAAAATCCTGGATGAGCTCCAAAAATTCAGGTGATTCCTTCTTCAGCAGTTTCATCTTCTCCTTCTGGGACATTTGCTTCAGGTCTTTCACAATCCTCTCCTTGTCCACACTCTGATCCAACTCCTTCTCCTCCACAGCAAACTCCTACACAACCATGCAAAACATAATAGCCAAAGGATTCCAGGGCCAATATCGTTTGCCTTATGCAAAAACACTGTCTTGCAGGAGACAGCCCAACTAGGCTACAGTTACAGTAAACGGTGAATACCTGAAGGATGTTCAGGTCATAGTCCTCCTCACTGAGGTTGGCAGCCAAACGTTTCTGAATGTTCTTTGCTTCTTCCTCCTCCTCCGCATCTTCAGCTTCCACCTGCTCCTGAGTCTTCCCCTCTACCGTGACACAAATGTGGTTATATCTTTAGCACAGCCCGAAGAAAAGCATCTTCTCCAAGTAAGGTTTTATTTGTGCAATAGCCTGTTGTGATCTGTGAGTTATCATCATATACAGCTAGCATAGTACTTACTGGCAGCCACATAGTCAGAGTCATAGAACATCTTCTTCCTGTTTCCCCAGGCCTGTTCGTTCGGGAGATCTAGGTCAGAGAAGACACATGCCCACATGCTAGGTCAATGTGGGACACACACAACATCAAAAGACACAGAATTACAGACAGGTTGTTTACCATCATGCTTCTTCCCCTCGAGATCACTCTCCATATCACCCTCTTCCTCCTCCTCAGAATCAGAAATGTCCAGTGCCATCACTTCCTCCTACAGGAGGAACACAAGTCAAACACCCAATATTTCTGATATTAAGAGTCTTCATTCCCTGCCTCTCTGGGATGGAAAATCACAGGGTTTTTACAAGACTGTACATCCGATTGTAGAGTAAGGTCAACTTAGGGAATATAGTGTGACTCACCTCTTCGTCGATATCTTCATCGTCGCTGTCCATCTTTACCCCACGTGCCAGGAGTTTCTGCAACACACAAGCGTCCCATCTTTTATTAAAAGCCATGCCTCATTTAGACCTAGTCTTAAATGTGACTTTGATCTGCAATCTACTGGCGCCGACAACTAATGGTGCCTCGATAAGAATAATTCTGAAAAAGAGAGTGTGTACACAGACTCACCGATATTTTCTCATCGTGGAACTCATCAATCTTGTCTTTTGTGTACTGGGATGATTTCTGGTGAGAAAAAGAGAAGCGGGTTTCATTCCAATCTGATTCAATGTGACGACTACATCATCGATCACAGCTGCCAAATAAGATACAGTCGAATGAGGCAGAGTGATGCAAGCATTGTAATGTAGGCTACCTACCTTGTCTGGGACAGGCATATCCTTGTATGCTTCAGGGTCATCAGCATGATACTGCTCCGTCTTTTGGGGCAATTTAAATCGTTTTGTTCTATGTGGCATATAGGAGAGTCACAATTTAGCTATGCTAGCTATATAGCTATAACATAACATCTGAAACTTCAGACTACACAGCTAGTTGACAACATTGTTATCGACCTATACCACCAGCAATACTACTGCTACATGAATGTACTCACCTTTGAGCACGAACCATCTTGATGGCGGTTGTGTGATAGCAGTTGTTTATTGAGTAAAATAACCACTAAGATAAAGCTCAATAAATGTATTTGTAACAACTGTCTTTGGCCGTAAGGCTCGCTAGTTTAATTTGTCGTCACAGCCCACACACGTGTAACATGGTAGTCTTCTTCTAGGTTCTAGATTCTGTAGTCAGAAAAGTAATTGCTTCCATCTAGAGGCCGATATGAAAATAGCATAATGTCTCTTACATTTCGGATATGATTATATATGTTTAAGTAGGCAAGCCCAATAAACACATTGAATTTTTTTTTTTATTATTAAAAAAGGTGTGTCCTACATAGAGCCTGTTATGGGGAGTCTTGCTTACTAAACCAACACATTTTTTAGTGTAGAATTTTCTTGGGAAAAGTCACAAAAAGTAATGTTCTAGCTTGTCAATAAAGCAACGTAGCTGACATGATTAGCTTTTTTAGCTATACTAGACTGTATTACATTCCAGTATATTACATCCAAAATCCAATAGAAAATATAAATGTAATTTAATGAGATTGGAAAGCCCTTTGTCACAACAAATCACACTCTAAATACTTCACCAGAGATGTATAACACACATGTGACTGATCAGTAGATATGTTCTTATCTTTTAAAAAACCTTTTAAGAATTTTCACTCACACATAAAACAGACTTTATGTTTGTTTTTTTATAACATTAGCACTTTGCTCCAAGTTCTTTTAAAACCGTTGTAACCTGGAACAGTGAAATTGTTGAGGTAATATATGGTAAACTTCAACAGAGGTAGTAGAAACCTTTTATTACTCTGCAATACAAGACGCAGTGAGAACAGTACAGTAGAAGCACATCCAGCAGATGGGACCCTGTGTTCTGTGGAGCCTCTTCTCCAGCTGCCGTGGTCTGCCACATTCTCTCCACTGACTCCATGTCTAGGAGGGTTAAGGTCCTGGTGTCACTTAGTCTCCTCCCTCCCTCTCTCCCTGTCAGTTTGTGGCCTTCTCCAGTCCATCTGCAGTCCAAAGCTGCTGCTCCGAGGTCTAGAGGGGGGCAGGAACGTCTTGGGTTGTCGAAGCATCACAGCTTTGAGGTCATCGTTCCTCTTCTTCATCAGGGCGAGGGCTGGGGTCACTCGGAAAGGATCAAAGTACTGCCACAAATAGACAAAGATATCAGTGACATTAGTGGGTCAGGAGGATATGCAATTGCACACCCACACAAAGACACACAGAAACCCTCTTGCTTACATTGGCTTGTAATGTTGGTGCTGTGGGGTCCCTCTGTAGACTTGTGTCAGTGTTCTCCGATCTCAGATCCATCATGGAGCGGCTGAGCTCTGACACCGTGCTCTTAGACACCCTGGTCATGAGCCCTGAGGAGCTCTGTCGAGGCTGCAGTCTTCTCATGATGTCACTCAGGGAGCTGAAGCTTTCACGCTCAGGCACCCTCAGTATCAGAGGCTTCTGGAAGAGGGAAGGACAGACAATAGTGACACTCTCCTCATGCTTCCTATCGATCAGACACTTTAGGAAGATCCCAAATGCACTTGTGAACACGTGGAGTATTGGACAAGTGGAAGAAATGTCCAACCAGCCAATAACAGGGTAAGTAAAGCTACTGTAGAGTACAATTTCTCTCACCTGCATTCCAAAAGGTTCTTTTCTGACCCTATTTTGATTATGAGACTAATTTACATGTAATTGGTTTAAATAATTCAACTGAAACCAAATGGTTCTAAATGTACATAATACATTTGTAACAATTTGATTAAAGTGGGAATGAGTTCAATCAGTTACGTGGGAATTCCTCACATCATCATCGGACAACAATTGTGTTTGATTGTGCCTAACAGTGAACAACATCACATGATAGGCAGACCTGAGCTCTCTGTTTTACATTTACATTTATTCATTTAGCAGACGCTCTTATCCAGAGCGACTTACAGTAAGTACAGGGACATTCCCCCGAGGCAAGTAGGGTGAAGTGCCTTGCCCAAGGACACAAAGTCATTTCGCACGGCCGGGAATCGAACCGGCAACCTTCTGATTAATAGCCCGATTCCCTCACCGCTCAGCCATCTGTCTCCCTCCTGTTTTAACCTTGACAGTCTGCATACATTCATAAAACGTGGTTCTCACCTTAGTCGAGGATGGACTGTGCGTCCATGAGCTCGATTCTGATTGGCCTTGAGCTGTTTTTGACTCCTCCTCCAAAATGTCCTGCCTCCTGTTTGGTTGATGCCATCTCTGATGGGAGAGGACCGGGGTCTCTCGTCTGGAGCTCTCGTCTGTGTTGTCGTGACGTGGCTGAATTAGCCGCTCTTCCCCGGACTCACAGCTCCTCTGCCAGGAGCGTAGTCTGGAGTAGCTTGTGTCTGTCTGCACCCTTAAAGCAGAGAAAGCAAATCATTTGGAACAAACCCTAAAGTATAATCAAATCAAATGTATTTGCCTAGCCCTTTTACGAGGGCTTCAGTATGCACTAGACAGTAGTAGACGGGATATTTTTCTGACTGCTCTGTTATTGACATTTGTCAATATGAAGTTCTCACATTCTTTGCTTAGCACTGTACAAGTACCTTGTCTATGACCCATGAGAAGCAGGGAATAATATGCTGAAAGTACATTTAAAGTGAAATGTGACCACAGCGGTATTATCATGGTCATTTATAGTGTCCATTTACCTGTGTTGGAACTCCTTCTCAGTGAAGGTCTGAAAGTCTGTCTCAGAGCGCCTGGTGTTTCTGTCAGATAAGCAGACACCAGAAGCAGTTACCACACGATATGGTGGAGAGAGAAGCAGCTAATTCTACTGTTCAGAATGTTATAAGCGCTTACATGATTAAATAAAATAACATGTGCTTCTGACATACTAACTTTAAACTTAGCAGATTGTCTTGTTGATTCCTCTTCACAAAGTTGGGATTGAGACATGTTCTATGACATAGGAAGAAGGAGAATTTGAGTGTGTTTGCACACCGATGCACACTACACAGAAACTGATTCTGTCTCATGGGATTCAGCTATTCAACACATGAGAGTGATAAGGCACAGAGAGTTTTTGTCCCACTTTTTCAACATAAAGTTTGCACTAGTTTCATTGAGTCAATCTTTACCTTTTCCTTGACAAAAGAACTGAAACACCTCCTGGCATGATCTCTCTACCTCTGAAGGTATAGAACATCAGTTCTATGAAGCTTCCTGTCGTTCTACATACCTTTCCTCCTCCAGAAATGTTGTTTCCTGGCGATTAGACTCTTTCATTAACAAAGTCTTTCTCTCATGTGGACTGAACAGCAGTGGTTCCTCTGGGGTCATGGACGGACCATGCAGATTGACACGTGATTCGGGCATGTGTCTCTGAATGACCCCCATGGCCTCCCAGTCCAGTGGGGAGTTTGGGGGCAGGCTGGGTTCGGGGGTTGAGAGGGGCTCCATGGGAAGGTGCCTTGACTGGCCCAGATCAGACTTCTCTGAGTGGTGAGGAGAAGAGAGGTCTGTTGTTACTTCTCTGTCTAACCAAAATGCTGTGACAGTCAAGCAGTCTAATATGATATATTTAGCGATCATTAAAAGCCCAAAGGCTTGTCATAACCACACTGTGTTGACCACAGCTGCTTTCATCCGCGTCACCTGAGTGGAATGTAACGTCCATGGGGTGCTTGGCAACCTTCCAGCTGTCCGGGATGGGGAGAGAGGCAGCGAAGAGGATCCGGAACTCCTGGTCAAAGGACTCAACCACTTGACCACTCAGAACCGTCACCAGCTGACGATGCAGGTGGGCGTCACTCCAGGTCATACTAGAGGGCACAGACACGGATTTTGTTTTTGTTCGATGGATGGCAGACACGTTGTTTCTAAGTGTAGTCTATCCTATGGATCGCCGAATGGTCTAGTACGAATAGTAACTAGGAATCGTCTCTCCGCTAGACAGGATTGAATAACATTGGGGCTCCAATCCAGCCCTCTGATCTGGGATTAGGAATCTGCACCACACAGATCTCCCTGATGGACCGATTGGTGTCCTTTACCTATAGCTTCCTTGTACCACCGTCTCCAGATCCACCAGGAGGAAGTTGTTTTTCATCTCCCCCACCACCATCTTCCCCTCCCGGGTGCAGTAGGTCTTTCCTCCCAGGACGCGCACCTGGATGTTCTACACAGGGAATGGAGGATGAAACCCTGTCCTTTCTTTGATGTGAAGATTCATTGTTCGATTTAAACCACAAATGTGTTCTCTCTCTTTCTCTATCTCCCTCTCACACAAACACACACACACATGCACACACACACGTACACAAATATGACATTGAATGTTGAACAACCTGTTCAGCTACCATGTTAAAAGTGTCACTTCATTCTGGTCACATTCCTTACCACTGAAGCATGCTCAAACTATTCTTGCCGACTGACACCTATCTGTCTAGGTGTGTCTCTTAAAGACACTATAGCTTTCCTTGAAGAATGTCATGGCCAATGCATGTTATATTAAGCTCTCAGCAAATGTGTCCTCGCTGTCTACGATCAACATACAGCATGACAATCACTTTGCCCGTCGTAACTGTATGTAATAAACAGACTAGTAGACAGTAGGCTGATGACATGGATCCTCACGGGATGTGCCAGCCTGTGGGATGTGAAGTTCTCCTGGATGGACCTCTGGTTCAGGATGAGGTAAACAGGAACTCCCCGAGAGGCCTGGCAGTGCAGGTCACCAATCACAGCATTGTCTGACAGTCTGTCTGTCACTATGGCAATCACCTGAGGAGCGAACAGCTTCAGAATTAAAACATGATGGACAGAAAGAGGATCATTTCACCCTGAACAAATACAATCATATGTGTAGACCATTATAGTTCCTTACAAACTAAATCAAACAGAACAACAAGGTCATCCAAAGACAGCAAACAACACAGTCACTTCTCTTGTTTGGATTCAGCGGTACCTTGGTGGCTCCTTGCAGCAGCCTCCTGATGACTTCCCTGATGTTGGGCTGGCCCTCGGCCGGGGGGTTGGTGTAGACCGTGGCACTATCCACTCCCACCCAGGACATCCTCTCAGGCCAGCCCAACACCAGAGAGGGGGCCGGGGTGTCAGAGCAGGTGGGGAAGTAGCGGCCAGAGAAGCCCTGGAGCCCCGAGCCCTCCTCCTCATCCTCCTCATCCTCCTCCTCCTCCCCGTTCTCCAGCTGTAGCTGGCTGATGTGGTAGTTCTTGGCCCATCCGCTGATCTGATTAACCTCCTCTGGGGAGAGGAAGGGGGCCAGACTCTCCTGGCCCAGCCTGGTGTTGAAGGCTCCAGGCCCCAAGCTCAGCAGGGTCTCCAGGGCGTATCGCTCCCGCTCACAGTGGAGAAACTCCGGGCTGGACTCAGACATAGGCAGGAACACCACATTCTCGTTCAAACTCTGCTCATGGGAGTTAGACATGGCTGGAGCTTAAGAAGTCTGTCTGTCCAGATGTCTGTTTGTCTGTCTTTCTGTCTGTCCGACTGACTTCCAGTCCGTTTGGTTGAATGATAAGTTTCTCTGGCTGGTTGGCTGGCTGGATGCCCCAGGCAAGTCTTCTCTATTGACCTCAGGGGAAGTTCCACCACCCACCTACCAGTTGCATGTAGACCACACAGCCATAGGCCACTTCATGAAAACATTTACACTGGTGTTCTGTCATCAGTGGCGGCTGTCAAAGGTTCCATCAGTAAATTCTGAATGTGTTCAAATGAGAGATATCCAGTAAAACATCAAGCTGTTCTTTGCCTTGGATCTCAGGGAAAGACAGGGTCTAGATCCATCAGATATATTCATTTTCAGTTTGCGGTTTAGTTCGTCTGTGAAAAAAAACAGTATTCATGGTGCCGAATTACTTTCAGAGTTCCCAGCCTTTCTCAAACAAGTTTCAAGTCCCATGTTGACATAAGCACACAAATAGCTGAGTTGAGAGCTTTAGAATAGTCACTTTATCACTTTTTTACAAAACTATTTGACTGTAGTAGACAGAGACTACACGACAGAAAAATACAACTCACCTCAGCTGTCAGACTTCATACCCTTGTATGTGGCAGATAGTCTCACCTTTGAGTGAAAAATCTCTCATCTTTCCCCTCCCCCTCCTAACCAAAGCCCTCCTCTTTTCTTCATTTTGATTTCTGGTTCAGAGAGCTCTGCTGCTGACAGGTCCTGTCAGTCCGTCAGAGCTGGAGGGCTCCAGGACTCTGTGGTCTCTAGGACATCCCACACAGCATCTCCAAAGCATGTACGCAACTGTTAACCAGAGCCATTCAGAAGCTATCATTCCAAATGTGTGATTTACAACCTCTGCGTATTGGGATGCGTTCAAGGCGTTCCCCAGTATAACATTTTTGTCTTCACCGTGCCCATTATCTGGCTATGAAAGGGCTCTCCTCCTCTGACTCCTGAGACTGCTCTGCTCCGACCGGTCTGGCCTGATCTGCCAGCCACAGCAGTGGAGCAGGAAGCTGACTGACTGGCTGATAAGTGCTTCCTGTCCCAGTACAACCCTGCTGTGACCCATTGACAGCCTCTCCCCATACCATGAGTGGCTGTTCTTAACCTGTGTCTTTCTCCCTCATATGTCAATCTCCTCTGTCCACTCCTCCAGCAAAGATTTAAACACCTCTCTGAGAGCCATTGGCTATGGCTGTGTAGGGCTCACTTCATGGTGTAGAGTAGGTATTCTTGAAGTTTCCAGTCTATCAACCATCATTCCCCAGAATTACCTCATGCACAGTTGCAGTGATAGATTCATAGATTCATCTGGTGTGTCTTGTTATGTCAGATGGTATGGAGTAACTTGTTGAATATCAAATGAGGATAGTGTAACTTGATCATATACATCGTGATTTTAGAGTGAGTTATGCTTGGAAGGCATTTTAGGACAAAGGTATTCTTGACTCACAATGACTCCCATAACGGGAGTGTCTCTTGAAAGCAACCTAGCAGCACACCCTTCTGAGTTTAATGGGCAATGTGATCTGCTTCAGTGGCTTCAACACAAACATTTGTTAAATTCAGAAGTGATTCCCTGCAGCATTTTTTGTATCTCGAGGCAGGATGTTTTTATGGCATCACTTTCACCTGTTATATAACATGATGTCACATTTTAAGAAAGCGATAGGTGTGAGTGAAAGGATGTGTTCCACAGTACAATATGAAGTGGGCTTTGTGCCCTAACACAAGCTCTTAGAAAACGTACATCCAAAACTTTTGTATTCCATCTGGACAAATCATTTTCCTACCATCCATTTCCACTCCATTGTTCCTCATTACAGATACAGCAAATAACAAAGTTCAAAAGACGCTGGAAACATGATCCTTTTTCTGGGTTCCTTCATTCCCTTCTCATTTCCCCTCTTTATTTCCTCCTCCTTCGTTCTTTCACTGCTTCTTGCGCAGGTGGATGTACAGAACACCGCTAACAACCAGCAGAGGCATGGAGAGCCAGGACAGGATGAAGCAGTAACCAAAGTGAGAGGTGCTGGACTCCCGGGCCTCGTCCAGGACCTCCTTGCGGTGGAACGTGAAGATGAGACAAGCAGCAAAGTCTGTCAACCCTGAGAAGCCAAAAACAAAAGCAAAGAAGGACTTAAATCACCACAATGTTACCTAAATCTAGGCAGCTGAATAAAAGTGTGTGTTTCTGGTAAGATGAAAAGCTCAGTTGGGGTGACTACCTGCACAGATCTGGCAAAGCCCAGTGAAGTAGAAGAGACCTCCAGTGGACATGGTGAAGAGCTGTCCCAGGAACACCAGGAAGGAGACGGAGGAGAAGACCACGGTGAGGACCATCAGGGCCTGGACAGACTGCAACCAGTCTGGGGGAGCAGGCCAGGCAGGTCAGGACACAAAGACCACCCCCACACACACTGGGAGTATTTAGTTTATTAAATGTAATATGATGAGTCAAGTTTGATCCACATCAATACATGGATGCCGACATTCATACCATTTTCGATGTTGGCAACACACAACCAGTTTCCTGTTGAATTGTCATGATAGCAGTTGTACCACAGGTTTGTGATTTCAGCATCAGCTAAAACCCACCATGACTAAGGAGAGAGAGAGAGAGAGAGAGAGAGAGAGAGAGAGAGAGAGAGAGAGAGAGAGAGAGAGAGAGAGAGAGAGAGAGGGAGAGGGAGATAAAGAGAGAGAGAGAGAGGGAGAGAGAGAGAGAGAGGGAGGGAGAGGGAGAGGGAGAGGGAGAGGGAGAGGGAGAGGGAGAGGGAGAGGGAGAGGGAGGGAGAGGGAGGGAGGGAGGGAGGGAGGGAGGGAGGGAGAGGGAGAGGGAGAGAGAGAGAGAGAGAGAGAGAGAGAGAGAGAGAGAGAGAGAGAGAGAGAGAGAGAGAGAGAGAGAGAGAGAAAGAGAGAAAGAGAGAAAGAGAGAGAGAGAGAGAGAGAGAGAGAGAGAGAGAGAGAGAGAGAGAGAGAGAGAGAGAGAGAGAGAGAGAGAGAGTTTGTGAAAGAGGGAAAGACAGAGACAGAGACACAGACACAGATCTTTGTTCTCAAAGATCCGGATTCTGGTAAGATTAGATCACATAATTTAGGGCTGGTATACTATGTTGATATATTAAACTAATTTGGAGGAATTGATTCTTTCATTCTGTCATTCCTCATCCCAACAGATGAAGCTCAAGCAAGTCCCCCCAAGACAGAGACCATTCTCATTCCAACCCTGTGCTTCTAAGTCTATAAAGATGAGAGCACATTCCAATCAAGATAGGGAGAGCTGTGGCACAGAGAGCCCATTCTGTCTCTGTCAGACTAGCAGTAGCCTGTCTGTCTTACCTTCTCCAGAATGGCGGTGAAGAGCATAGCCAGTGTGACCAGGTGCAGCACAGTGACAGACACAAGCAGGAGGACCATGGCTGCAGGCTGGGGAGGAGGTCCTGCACCAAGAACAAAGTTACGTGGGAGCTTGGAGACAGGCTCCCACAAATACAACATAAGCTCAACTTGGAGGTGAGAAGGTTTTTCTGTAGTTTTCAAATGGGGAGTTGGTGACCCCCCCTCTAAAAGAAATGCTTGCTCAAAGTCTTGGCTTTGCTGCCAGTGATTCCTGACCCTCTTATCCTCCTTCCCTTGCTCCCTCTCACAGGGGGCCTCATGAGAACAGCCAGGGGAATTCCAGCCCATCTATCTCCACGTCTTGACCGAGATCAGAAGAGCACATCAGACTCCCTGCACCCCGTTTCGTCTGTAAACAAGTCGCTTGTCTCTGAGCTAAATCTACTGATTGTTTTCGCTTCATGTAGCAGTCACAGAAACATGGGGGGTGGCCTCCTGTGAGCTTGTGTGGGACTACGTGTGATGGGTTTCATGTGATGAAGCTATATGTCTGTTTTGGGAAGGATTTTGGTTAAGGACTTTGATGAATCAAAAGACCATGTTCAGGAATGCTTTGATTATCTTAAATATTCTAAATTGTTTAGAATTGCTTATGTGCTTTAAAATTCATCAAATACAAATTGACAGCAATTATTATACAAGTTTCAGTCAGTTACATGTCCAATTACGAACTTTGTGTTTTGTAATGAAGCAATTCTTTTAAAATTGTGACAAACACAAAAAATTATTGACTATAGGCTGTCCTGCGACTTTAAAGTTAGATTCATACAAATCCATCTGTAAATACAGACCAGGTTTGTGATACATTTGCAATACTGTCCAGAAGACAGCTCTCTGATGTTGTTCACTGTCTCTGGTCCAACTCAATGGCTTCTAGTGAGCTTTCCAAGGATACACATGTTACATGATATACAAGAAAAGTGTGGGATATGGAATGAGATAACAAAGAAACCGCCATTTATGTAAGAACAGAAAATATTCAGTTTTCTATGTTTGTATGGTTATTGCAACTTAACTTATTTCGACTGTAAGTTCTGTAAGTAAAGACATTAAAAGAGAACATGCAGGATGAAGAACTGCTCCCCTGTCTCCTAATGTTTAGTAACAAACCTATCCATTGCACAATTATACAAAGTTTTCCTTTTTCATAAAAAGTGACTATTTACAGTGGTATGGTTGTGGTTTACATCTGTTATGATGTTATGAAGCCAGTATAAGGCACTGGCCAGAGTCATGCATGCAGAGAAATCATTGAGAATGTGATAAATATAATAATATTTTTGGTTTTCTTAGGATAGGCTTCATAAAGTTTGCATATAATTAGCATGATTAAACTTTGACAACATTGGAACTCCGATTGCCAGTCACAAATATGTTTTTGTAATGACACAAGATTTCAAAGATCTGTCAGGGTTACATTATAACCTCAAATCTGGATTACGCGTTTTTAAACAAATGCCTAACATAATTAATTCCTTGTCATCTGAACCTCCTGCAAGTCATGTTTTAGAGACTTACCTTTAAAGGCTTTTTGCTCTCATAGGGCCAAGTGATCTGATTGGAACTGTTTCTTTGCTGCTGCCCTGCTTTTCTCCCAGTTGTTCTTCTCTTCTTCCTCTCTCTCACACTCCCTATCCAAAAACATAGAGAGAGGCATCGGGAGGAATGTAGAATGGGATAAAGAGGGGTGTTCTTAACCCTTGTGCTACCTTCGGGTCATTGTGACCCACCGTCGTGTTGCGATGCCCATTCTTACCCCTTGTGCTACCTTCGGGTCATTGTGACCCACCGTCGTGTTGCGATGCCCATTCTTACCCCTTGTGCTACCTTCGGGTCATTGTGACCTACCGTCGTGTTGCGATGCCCATTCCTACCCCTTGTGCTAACTTCGGGTCATTGTGACCCGCCGTCGTGTTGCGATGCCTATTCCTACCCCTTGTGCTACCTTCGGGTCATTGTGACCCACCGTCGTGTTGCGATGCCCATTCCTACCCCTTGTGCTACCTTCGGGTCATTGTGACCCACCGTCGTGTTGCGATGCCCATTCTTACCCCTTGTGCTACCTTCGGGTCATTGTGACCCACCGTCGTGTTGCGATGCCCATTCTTACCCCTTGTGCTACCTTCGGGTCATTGTGACCTACCGTCGTGTTGCGATGCCCATTCCTACCCCTTGTGCTAACTTCGGGTCATTGTGACCCGCCGTCGTGTTGCGATGCCTATTCCTACCCCTTGTGCTACCTTCGGGTCATTGTGACCCACCGTCGTGTTGCGATGCCCATTCCTACCCCTTGTGCTACCTTCGGGTCATTGTGACCCACCGTCGTGTTGCGATGCCCATTCCTACCCCTTGTGCTACCTTCGGGTCATTGTGACCCACCGTCGTGTTGCGATGCCTATTCCTACCCCTTGTGCTACCTTCGGGTCATTGTGACCCACCGTCGTGTTGCGATGCCTATTCCTACCCCTTGTGCTACCTTCGGGTCATTGTGACCCACCGTCGTGTTGCGATGCCTATTCCTACCCCTTGTGCTACCTTCGGGTCATTGTGACCCACCGTCGTGTTGCGATGCCTATTCCTACCCCTTGTGCTACCTTCGGGTCATTGTGACCCACCGCAGTGTCTGCGTTGTCAAAGTGTGTATATCACGTTATATCACTAGTTAACACTAGGTGGAGCTACCTTCGGGTCATTGTGACCCGCCGTCGTGTTGCGATGCCCATTCTTACCCCTTGTGCTACCTTCGGGTCATTGTGACCCACCGTTGTGTTGCGATGCCCATTCCTACCCCTTGTGCTACCTTCGGGTCATTGTGACCCACCGTCGTGTAGCGATACCTTTACCTTATAAAAATAAAATAATTATTATTTTTGTATTAACCCTGCCACCGCCGTCTCGGTGCGACTCTTCCTAATATAAAAACATAGATACGTAGGGGAGGGGTATATCACATAATATCAACAGTTAAAACTAGGAGGCACACTCGCGCTGCCCTCAGGTCATTGTGACCCACCGCAGTGTCTGCGTTGTCAAAGTGTGTATATCACGTTATATCACTAGTTAACACTAGGTGGAGCTACCTTCGGGTCATTGTGACCCACCGTCGTGTCTGCGTTGTCAATTGTGAACCCGCCGCCCGCCCCAGAAGTTTATATATCAGGTTATATCACTAGCCTTTGTGATATGGAGAGAGATCAACCCCAACTGGATGCCTGGCAAGCGCAACAAGAGGAGGTTTTTCCTCGAGCAGCTTGGCAGGGCACTCGTGAATCCGCTGATCAAAAGAAGACAACGTGTCCCCCACGCGGCAGCGGCGGCTGCCGTTGTGAGAGGTCTCCGGACGGCCAGCTGTCGCGGTGCGCCTCCTCAACGGCAACCTGAAGAGGCTGACGACGAGGACGACGAAGCCCCCGCAGCCGCAGCAGCCGCCTCATCGGCAGGACCGTCCTCCTCACCACCGGTCACCTCTTGTGTCAGTAAGAGGAAGAGATGGGGCATCAGCAACATGGACGTGGGCTCACTGGACCTGAATATCAACGTCGGACCCTCGGGTTGCCATGTTTATACGACGGCTCCGAAGCCTTCCGAGACGAAGGCAGCTCCGTCTGAACCTAAAGCTAAAGATACGCACACCTCCGGTCACGGCGGCCGCACTCGGCAGGTGAGGACGATGACTCCCATGATCAACTGTGCCAATCCCTGGGCGACAGTGTCAGACAGCGGAAGGGTGGTCGCTACCTCGGCGTATGTCATCTACGACGGAACCCCACACCCAAAAAAAAACGAAGCCAGCTTATGGTCAGAAACTGTTACGGTGTTGGGCTCCGAGATCAAAATTGTCTTCACCAAAAAGGATGGGGATACCTCCATGGGATCCTTTACGTATGATATGGTCACCCAGAGTGTTCATGCTCACGGTGGTGTATTGGTGTTGAACATGTCTTAAATTCTGACAATGTCAACTTTAACCCTTGTGCTACCTTTGGATCATGTTGTGAATACTTTTATATACAATAAAAATAACTAAAGTGAAACATTTGTATTCCTCTCGTTGTCTACCTGGTGGGCTGTTACGTGATTCTCGTGCCGCTTCGGGTTCGTTGAGACTCACCGCACCTAGTCTATGTATTTTATTTTATATTATTTTATTTCAATTTTATTTTTTAATTTTTTTTTCTTTTTGTCCAACCGCGCGCGCCGCCTTTTACGATTCGACGATTGGCGATCCCTCTCGGCGGGAGAATTGGCCTGGCGTCAGAGAAAACCGCGGTCGGACCCTTCTGCCAAGTTTGCAGGTAGGACGGCCTCGGCGAGCAGACGGGGGCGACGTGACGTCTGGCGTCAGAGAAAACCGCGGCCGGACCTCTCTCGCCACTTAGTTTTTTATTTTATTTTGTTTATTTTATTTTATTTTTTTTTTGGTCCAACCAGAGAACCAGAGAAAACCGCGGCCGGACCTCTCTCACCACTTTATTTATATATTTTTTATTTTTTTTTATTTTTTTTTGTTTTGTCCAACCAGATAACCAGAGAAAACCGCCGTCGGACCCTTCTGCCAAGTTGCAAGCAGACGGGCCACGTGACGTCTGGCTTCAGAGAAACCGCGGTCGGACCCGTCTGCCGAGCGGCCGTGCGGCTGCGGCCCCTTTGGAATCAGACTGGCCACGTCGACCGACATTAAATTGATAAGGTCGGAAGGGCGGGAGACAAATGGTAACCGCGGCCGGACCCGTCTGCCGAGCGGCCGTGCGGCTGCGGCCCCTTTGGAATCAGACTGGCCACATCGACCTAGATTAAATTGATAAGGTCGGAAGGGCGGGAGACAGATGAAATGGACGCCTCTCTCCGACCTTGTCTCGTCCACTTTATTTATTTATTTAATTTTATATTATATTATTTATTTTTATTTATTTTATTTTTTGGGTCCAACCGCGCGCGCGCGCCGCCTTTTACGATTCGACGATTCTTGATCGCTCTTTGGCGGTCGAATTAGGGAGGCGTCCTTAGAATAATTTGTCCATGCAATCACGTAAGCTGTAGACAAGTGCTACTAACACACATTCCGTGGGGGTCAGGACAGCTTCTGTCTAGGGTAACGCAGCTATGGCTCGGGATTTCAGTGCGCTGCAAGTTCTACAGCAGATGTTTGCCAACATCGAGCAAAGTGAGTCTGAAGAGGAGGCCGAGGATGTGTCAGAAGATGACGGGGAAGAGTGTGCAGAGAATGTGGCAGAAGAGGAGGAGGATGAAGAAGAAGACGGGCAAGAGTACGCGGAGCATGTGTCAGAAGAGGAAGAGGAAGACGGGCAAGAGTATGACGCAGTCAACCACGACGACGACGGTGCCGTCGCCGCCGACCAAGCCCCTCAAATCGACAGAGAAACTTTCTTGTCGAAAAACGGCCAAATTGAATGGCGTTCGATTGCGTATCGGAGGAATCCGAGGCTGCTGTCGCAACGTGACAGTACGGAGAGGACCCCCAGAGGACCCACAGCTTACGCCGTTTCCCACGCTCACGACATCGTCTCCGCATTTTTACTCTTTGTCACGCCACAAATCGAAAGAGTAATCTTGGACGTGACAAATCGGGAAGGTTATCTGAAACACGGAGAGGAGTGGAAAGCCATGGACGCCACTGACCTACGTGCCTACATAGGGCTGCTAATCCTGGCAGGGGTGTACAAGTCCCGAGGCGAAGCGGCCGCCAGTCTATGGGACGCGCAAAGCGGCAGAGCGATTTTCCGCGCTACCATGCAGCTGAAACTCTTCTACACCTATTCGACGTCGATACGATTTGACGACCGTGGGACACGAGCGGCGAGACGCGCGACGGACAAGTTGGCGGCGATAAGAGAGGTCTGGGATATGTGGGTAGAGAGATTACCACGCCTCTACGACCCAGGGCCCGAAGTGACCGTGGACGAACAACTGCTCGCGTTCAGAGGACGGTGTCCTTTCAAGCAGTACATGCCAAGCAAACCGGCGAAATACGGCATCAAGTCGTGGGTGGCGTGCGATGCAAAATCAAGCTACGCTTGGAAGATGCAAGTCTACACAGGGAAGCAGATGGACGGAGTCCCGGAGAGGAACCAGGGGATGCGCGTCGTGCTCGACGTGACAGAGGGCCTGAAGGATCGCAATGTGACGTGTGACAATTTCTTCACCTCTTACGAACTCGGACGAGAGCTCATGGCGACGAGAAACATGACCGTGGTTGGCACCGTGCGAAAGAACAGGGCCGAGCTGCCGTCCGAGCTGCTGACGACGAAGACGCGACGGGTGCTGTCGTCGCAGTTCGCCTTCACTCCAACCACCACTCTGGTTTCCTACCTCGCGAAGAAAAATAAGAACGTTTTACTCATGAGCACACGCCACACAGACGCTGAAATCAGTGACAGAAACGACGGCAAACCGACCATCGTCCTGGATTATAATTTGAACAAAGGCGGAGTCGACAATCTGGATAAGGTCATCACGGCCTACAGCTGTAAAAGGAAGACGGCCCGCTGGCCCCTCGTCATCTTCAGCAACATCGTTGACGTCTCCTCCTACAACGCCTTTGTGATATGGAGAGAGGTCAACCCCAACTGGATGCCGCGTAAGCGCAACAAGAGAAGGTTTTTCCTCGAGCAACTCGGAAGGGCCCTCGTGACTCCGCTGATCGAAAGAAGACGATGTCTGCCCCGCACTGGAGCTGCTGCCGCGGTTGTGAAAGATCTACGGATGGCCAGCTGTCGCGATCCGCCTCCTCAACGGCGACCCGGAGAGGATGGCGCAGCCGCAGCGGCAGCGGCAGCAGCCGCCACCGCCGCCTCCTCATCGGCAGGACCGACGTCGCCGGTCCCTGCCAGTAAGAGGAAGAGATGTCAAGTCTGCCCGGTGAAGAAGGACCGTAAAACGTTCACCGTTTGTCGCGGGTGTAAGAGGCCTGTCTGCAAATCCTGTTCGCATGTATACTGCCCCACATGCCCCACCGAGCTGGGCTTCGGCCAAGGAGAGGTTCCCGTTGACCCTGGACGACCCGCGGGAGTGTGTGCAGAAGACTGAACAACTCAGTCGAGTGCAGAAGAGGGCTTTGCTCAAGCCACAGCGCTGCTAACGCTACTACCAACACATGCATGGGATGTATAGATGATGTATCAGGACGGCGGGCTGGAGGTTTTACCCCTAGTGCTGTCTGCGGGTCGTTGTGAAGCACGGTGTCATGCGTGGTGTGACAACTTTTCATGATACAAAAAAAAATAAAGTGAAACATTTGTTTTTATTCCTCGCGTTGTCTTCCTAGTCTACGACGCCACTCTCGTGCCGTTTCGGGGTCGTGGTGAAGCAAACTGACGTTGTGACAACTTTTTCATAATAAAAAAAAAATTAAAATAAAGTGAACCCTTTTATTTCTAGCCTTGTCCGCCTAGCCTATTAGTACACTCTCGCGCTGTATCCTAGTCTGCGCTGTGACTCACCATACCTAGTCTGTTACGCCACCCTCGTGCTGACAACCTTTTGTAATACAAAAATAGTGAAGTGAAACACTATCCGTCTAAATAAAAATGAAATCACATTTGCCCTGACTGTGAAGCGAACCCAGGCCACGGAGCTGAAAGCCCCACAGTCTTGCCACTAGACCACCAGAGAGATACTTGTTTATTGCGCTGTCTCTGCCTTTTTGTTAGACACGGCAACGTCTGTGTTGTCTATTACGAGACCCCGCACTGTCTCCGGTTCCTTGTGACCCACAGCGGTCTTCTGCGTAATATACAACGCTGTGGGTCACAACGACCCCCGAGACAGCGCGAAGGTGGCGTAATATGCAACGCTGTGGGTCACAACGACCCCCGAGACAGCGCGAAGGTGGCGTAATATGCAACGCTGTGGGTCACAACGACCCCCGAGACAGCGCGAAGGATAAGTTCAGGCTGCATAGACAATGAGGAGAGCGTGAGGGATAGATGATGTATCAGGACGGCGGGCTGGAGGTTTTACCCCTAGTGCTGTCTGCGGGTCGTTGTGAAGCACGGTGTCATGCGTGGTGTGACAACTTTTCATGATACAAAAAAAAAATAAAGTGAAACATTTGTTTTTATTCCTCGCGTTGTCTTCCTAGTCTACGACGCCACTCTCGTGCCGTTTCGGGGTCGTGGTGAAGCAAACTGACGTTGTGACAACTTTTTCATAATAAAAAAAAAAATTAAAATAAAGTGAACCCTTTTATTTCTAGCCTTGTCCGCCTAGCCTATTAGTACACTCTCGCGCTGTATCCTAGTCTGCGCTGTGACTCACCATACCTAGTCTGTTACGCCACCCTCGTGCTGACAACCTTTTGTAATACAAAAATAGTGAAGTGAAACACTATCCGTCTAAATAAAAATGAAATCACATTTGCCCTGACTGTGAAGCGAACCCAGGCCACGGAGCTGAAAGCCCCACAGTCTTGCCACTAGACCACCAGAGAGATACTTGTTTATTGCGCTGTCTCTGCCTTTTTGTTAGACACGGCAACGTCTGTGTTGTCTATTACGAGACCCCGCACTGTCTCCGGTTCCTTGTGACCCACAGCGGTCTTCTGCGTAATATACAACGCTGTGGGTCACAACGACCCCCGAGACAGCGCGAAGGTGGCGTAATATGCAACGCTGTGGGTCACAACGACCCCCGAGACAGCGCGAAGGTGGCGTAATATGCAACGCTGTGGGTCACAACGACCCCCGAGACAGCGCGAAGGATAAGTTCAGGCTGCATAGACAATGAGGAGAGCGTGAGGGATAGATGATGTATCAGGACGGCGGGCTGGAGGTTTTACCCCTAGTGCTGTCTGCGGGTCGTTGTGAAGCACGGTGTCATGCGTGGTGTGACAACTTTTCATGATACAAAAAAAAAATAAAGTGAAACATTTGTTTTTATTCCTCGCGTTGTCTTCCTAGTCTACGACGCCACTCTCGTGCCGTTTCGGGGTCGTGGTGAAGCAAACTGACGTTGTGACAACTTTTTCATAATAAAAAAAAAAATTAAAATAAAGTGAACCCTTTTATTTCTAGCCTTGTCCGCCTAGCCTATTAGTACACTCTCGCGCTGTATCCTAGTCTGCGCTGTGACTCACCATACCTAGTCTGTTACGCCACCCTCGTGCTGACAACCTTTTGTAATACAAAAATAGTGAAGTGAAACACTATCCGTCTAAATAAAAATGAAATCACATTTGCCCTGACTGTGAAGCGAACCCAGGCCACGGAGCTGAAAGCCCCACAGTCTTGCCACTAGACCACCAGAGAGATACTTGTTTATTGCGCTGTCTCTGCCTTTTTGTTAGACACGGCAACGTCTGTGTTGTCTATTACGAGACCCCGCACTGTCTCCGGTTCCTTGTGACCCACAGCGGTCTTCTGCGTAATATACAACGCTGTGGGTCACAACGACCCCCGAGACAGCGCGAAGGTGGCGTAATATGCAACGCTGTGGGTCACAACGACCCCCGAGACAGCGCGAAGGTGGCGTAATATGCAACGCTGTGGGTCACAACGACCCCCGAGACAGCGCGAAGGTGGCGTAATATGCAACGCTGTGGGTCACAATGACCCGGAGACAGCGCGAAGGATAAGTTCAGGCTGCATAGACAATGAGGAGAGCGTGAGGGTTAACGGCACCTCCGTGTGGTAGCTAGTGGTAGACTGTGCTTCAAAACGAAAATGTTAATTCCTGAGGTGTGTGTGGTGTGTTTTTTGTGAGGACGGACTATTTCCCCGGATTACAGCCAGTGTAAATTCCAATAGTGGGTTTAATGAAGACATTTCAGAGTCAACATTGTAGCACTAGAGGAGGGGTGTTCATTAACCCTTGTGCTACCTTCGGGTAAACGCTATGTAAGTCTTAGAAACATCATTCATCTGCAACCATGTCTACAGATGTGAGAGGTTTAAGCTGCGCTATTCACTGGTGCTGCAACACTCCTAGCCGACATTATACTGTCCGAATACCAACCCTCCTGTCTCTGCTATCAAGTCGAATGCGGTTAAGGAGCTGCATGATTACATTGTTGCCTCTATGCCTCTAGTGGTAACCAACCACCTATCAGTATTCTCCATTGCCCTTATGACTGGGAATGTAGAATGTTACTTAGGTCAATACAACATTCTTTATGAGTTTATCTGGTACGTTCAATAAAGACCCGTGTGATTGTTCAACTATTTTGTTTAATACCACTTGAAGACAATTAACAAATCTGTACACCTGTATACACTTTGTAGCAACCCAGGGGGGCCAGCACCATGGACAGCGTCCCAGTAGAAACCACAGACACCTTGGAGAGCGGCACCGACAAGCCCGGGTCAGGTCATGAGGAGGAGGAGGACGCCGCCACAGCAAGAGACAACGAGCTACACAGGTGCTGCTCATGACTTGGATGGAGGATGTGGATACGGTTTGTAAGCTTACCAAACTCCTCCTGTGTGTTTTTTTTTTCAGTAAGGAGTGGGAGGTAGAGACAAGACCCGCCTGACCAGTCAAGACCGACAAAGAAGCTGAGCTATTTGTGTTAGTTTTGTGTTTTGTTTGGTAGTTTGGTTAAATAAACGACTGCTATTTTCAACCAACCAACCGTGTTTTTCAGAACTGCTGTGCTATTCGGTCCTGGCTACGGCCCTTTGTTGCTACAACTTCTATACACATTAAACCAATACAACATGCTTCACAAGTTTATAAGGTACATTCAACAATTTTTGTTTAATAAAGCAACATCGTTTCAACAGAGATATGCTGTCTTTATTCACACACATTAGAAATGTCATTAAGTGTTGAAAGCTTGCCCTTTCACCCATAGTAGAAGTCATACCAATCCTTTAAGGGCATGTGATTCTTCAACATGAAATTCAACCGGGTTCTCCTAACCAAAACATCTGTGCTCAACTGTGTGAAAGTGGCATGACTGTAGATTTCCTCTTCATCGACTTCTTCCTCACGACGCAGACCGTTGGTGAATTTGGTATAAATGGCCGAAAGGGTTAATCCGTAGATTAGTGTAAGGGACAAACAACCAGTGATTTCACCTATATTCTCGGAGGAACTCTCGATTAATACTTTGATATGAGGTGTATTTTTGTCTATGATGGCGATGGTGTCAGCATACTGACTCATTGTCTGGTAAAACGAGGTGATGTATTTCATCAACACATACGGGATTACAATACCCCCCGTGTACACATGTCTAGGAGGAAAATGTGCACAGTTGAGATCCTCAAAGCCTCTATCGGAGGCCATCTCCAGAGTGAAAAGTTTGAAAATGTCAAGGTTGTCAAGGGAAGCGGATCTTAAGAGTGCTAGGATATTTCTGAGAGCGTCGTCATCCTTGCCAATGTCGGGTTGAGGTGAAGGTATGCAAACATAGCTGTCGGCACACTGTGGGAAATTGAACGACTGTGATCCACTTGGTCCCTTCACAACGCAAGCGTGTCTGATTCCTGAACACATGTCACATGTGAATTCAAACTCTCCTCGGGTAGAGGCGATTAGGATGTCAAAAGCACCCTTGGCTCTGTCTGAGGCCCAGAGGCTGTTGGACATCATGAAAGCCAAGACGTTGGCAAAAGCCTGTCTGTTTTCGTCGTCGTAAACAGATGGGTTGCGTTTGAAAGGTATAATATCGGTGCCTGCTATCTTCATATAGGATCCACCGTTAATGTCGACATGCCACTCTGAAGAAAGTTTAGACGGGTCGTTGGTCAGGACCCTTTTTGTGTTATCGCTGACGACGGTAAAGACGACTGGTATCGTTTCCAAGCCACCTTGCTTGTAGGCATTAATCCGCATGTTATCAATGACAAAAAGAGTACTGCATTCTCCAAAGGGTATGATGTCACGCAAGTTCAGTTTAAACATTGCAGGCTGATGAGCCTGACCGAGCTTGTTCATTGTATGGGAGAATACGTAGTCCTTTTGACTGAAAGACATCTCGGAACATAGAATATGGGTAAAAGAATGTCTTTCACTAGAGTTTTATCAAATGTAGGAATACAGACGTATACGTATATACGGTATGTTTCACCTCAATTCAAGTTCGACAAGTACAATGGCGTAAGAGTAATGTCGAATGTAACAATTCAAATCTAGGATTGCGACAGCCACCGGCTTTCGCTGATACAGTGCCCCATCTTTCTCCTCTTGTCTCGGTCGTAGACGTAGTCGAGAATACCATCAGGCGAGACATTGTCAGATTTAAGAAGTATGTAGAAGTTTTTACAGCCTGTACAATGATAGCTAACCTTCCTGTAGTCATCTGTAGACCGTTTCCTCTTGCCGAGCTTGGCTTTGATTCGTTTGAGCCAATTCTTATCGCTGAATGTCTCAAGCCACCTTTGCATTAGATTAACATCATCACAAGAGTAAGGCATGATACAAAGAAGAGACTCAGGATACATGACGGCCACCGAACTAAACACTTTGGGAGTGTGTATTTGCAACATGATCACAGCCTGACACAGAAGACCAGCCAAGTCAACTAAACGTCTCTCACATAGTTCGCCTCTTGCTATAGAAAGTCTACCAGTAGAGGATTCTATCCCAGCATCTGTCAAGATGACACTTGGCAACGAAAGTGAAATGTAGCTGTCCGAGCAGGGAGGGGTCGACGAGTCGTCTCTAAGGCAGACAATACCTTCAGAGATGGCTTCACTGAGCTTTTTTCCAAGTAAGACACTCAGCGTCTTGTACACATCGCTGGGTCGCAGGGACATGTCCTCAACGATTACCTTGCGACAGACTGCGAGTTTGTCACCGGGCATACGTGTCACAGTCTCTCGGTTTGTCTTCAAGTGATCAAACTCCCGAATCCCACAGGCCGGTATCATATGTTCAGGACAATTATACATTACGGTGTTGAAAGCAACGGTTGCTCTCTTCGACCTCTCTCTGACAGAGGACATTGTGGTCAGCAGATGCTGTTCACAATCCTCTAGACAGTGTAGCCCCAACGCAGGGCTGTACATGTGGCAAGGTAGGCAGTAGTCTATAATGCAGTGAGCCAGAAGTTTTCCGGAGTCGTTGACCAAGGTGGAGTCTGCACAGTGAGATATCCACACTCTAGAGTTGGAAAAACATTTGCTGGGCTGGTTTGGGCGAGATACGAGGCCTGTCTGAGAGGAGGAGTCGATCAAGGGTTTGTCTTGTCTTTCGCAATGATCACCAGACCCGTCATCACCGTCCTGGCCTAATGCGCTGTCACCGTTGGACTTCTTATTGTCTTCAGAGACGTTACCGGGTCCACAGTGGTTAGCCTCGCATTTGAGTGAGCCTCCAAACATAGCAGTGATACACCCTGTCTTAGCCTGAAGGTTCAACGGGTATCTGTGAAAAGCAGCCTCGCAAGGGTTACACTTGTGATACTCATAACACTCGACAGGTGTGATGGAAAGTCCTGTGATCTGCTTTAACCACCTCTTCACAATTTCAACATAGGTAGTTTTGACACTGGCGTTGGACACTTTCAACCGATCCAGCGTTTGTTGACTAAAGTGCTTGTTCTTCGAAGATTTAATGAGACTACTCCAAGGAAAGAAGCCCGCTCCCATCTTGGACGCGATGATCTCAGAGGCTTTACATGCGAGTAGGTCTCTGATAATGGATTGTTTGCGTGAAAACATATGGTTCATACAATATTTCAGGTCCTTGTAAAGCGTTCTCACTGTAAAAGTAACATCAGACACCGATTTGTGGTCGTGCACGGGGGTCAACGTTGTCGACACCGCCGACAAACCCGAGTCCAGTTGTAACGTTGTGACATCTGCCACTCTGCAAGGGGCGAGAAAGGAGCTAGCTTGATCTAACTCTAGCCACCTACCGAGGTCATCAACAAGGGGTTCCCTATCCGGGTAAAATATGACATCTCCTCGCTTTAGCTGGTGCCAGGGACATGTTGAAAAACATGAGACGTCGTCAGTCGCAAGTTTGACGCAGTCTCCCCTCATGACACACGCTATAAAAGTGTCGGTCACAGCCGAATCACAAGGTGTGCGTATGCTTTTGAATGCTGACAACCCCCTGACCTTGACGGAGACTGATGAAAGACTCCCTTTGTTGTCTAGGTTATGAGTGAGAGCAACGTATGTCTTCTTAGCTACGTGACAATATATGGAGCTGCTGTTCTCATATTCCAGCTTAACTCTCCTGTCTCTAACGAAGGGTCCAGTGACATCTACAAAATCTTCAGAGCCCGGGACTTCAGCGCCGTAGACGGGATATCCTTCCTTGGTGAATCTCCCACTTGGGTCTCTGACTATATTTTGGTGTTTGTTACCTCTGCCTATCAAATACATCCTCTCTAGAGTGTCCTCAACCAACGCTGTGTGTACGTAGTTCAGAAACTCAGGCACCTGTGCGCCAGCCTGTTCAAACTTGTCAGCCAAAGCCTTTCTGGCCTTATAGGCGAAGATCTTAAGGCGTTCGTTTTCAGGTCCAGGGTCAGCTGTGTCTTTTTTGTGGAAGTCTACATCGCTAACATCGTTTTCAGGACGCTGCCCGTGTGTGTAGCCAACTGACACCATGACACTGTCAGTGTCTCCGTAGACTACGGGCGATCCATTTCGGTAAAAAGTAGAGACGCAGCTATTCACCACCGACATCTGTTGTCTACCGTGACCAGATATAAGAGGCCCGCAGGGGTGAGGAGCCGTCCCATAGAAGGAGTTGGCTATGATTTTGCACTCACCCTCTTGCGTAGTGTAGTATACCCGCTCAACCTCACTGATGTCAGGGTTTTTGAGTTTCCTTTTAAACTCAGCTCGTTGATTGAGATAGTATTCGACCGAGGAAGATAATACGGACGGTAGACGAACAAAGGCTCCTTGGACCTGGTCGTACTTGAGAAGGAGAGATGCGTATTCAAACCCCTCAGCTGCCCAGTTGTAACACACCCACCCGGACAGATCGTGAGGAAAGTTCACAGGAGGCCAGGGGATGGTGGTCTCAGGTGAGATATTGAGAGCACACATGATGGATGGATACATGCCAGAGAAGTCAAACGAAAGCTCCAACCCCATACCGGGTCCGGAGTAGTGTAGGCCGGTGATGGGATCAAAGACAGCACCTCCTTCCCACTCAGAGTTGTACTGGGGCTGCCATCGCTGACGACTGTTTAGTTCCATACCCACAGGTCCAGCTTTGACTCTGAGGCTATCAAGTCTAAACTTTAGCTGTGGGATTTGAACAGAATGGATACTCTGCACGAAACCTCCAAAGTTATCTCCTCTTCCATGTACAACAACGTCTATATTGAGAGTCGTCCTGCATCGATGGAAAAGAGACGATACGGGGTTCAGCACTTTAGCCAACCTGGCGCAAAGTTGAGAATCGACCAAGTTATAGACGAGCACGGCAAAGAGACTTTTCCCCCCCATTGTAATCATCTCGTCCATTTTAGAGTAACTGACATCTGCCACCTTGCACAGTTTTCTGGCGTCCTTTGGAGGTTTTTTGTGCAGCTCCCTAACCTTTGCAATGACGAAAGGCGCTACGTCGTTCAACTTCATGCTAGTGCATGCAAACTTAATCTCTTGAGTTCCCGCCATCCTATAGAGATCTATGATGTTCATGCCACAGCTATTCATCTTGAAGTGTCCCAATTTAGCCTTCCCTTTGTTGAACTTGTCAATGTGGTCAGATATCAGCTGGAGTTTGTACTCGGTTAAGGTTGCGCTCTGTAACACCAAACCTAAGCTATTGAGCATGTCCTTGTACATTTCCAGGTAACGGACGTTTTCGAATTGGAAGAAAGGTAACACATCATCTGCCATGGCCCTGGTTACAAAGAGTCCATGCCAGGCTCGTAATAGTGAGGAGCATCGTTTTTGGGTAGAACTGTCACAGAGTTTGGTGTAATCCGAGTCAGCGTAGAAATGAACACGCTGTTCAATTACCCGCACGTCAAATTCGGCATTGAAAACATAGAGGAGTTCTACACCGTGGTCATACAAGAGTCGGATAGTTGTCTCCAGGAGTCTGAGCTCTCCAGAACAGGGGTAAAATGAAATCCGTTTGACATCTTCTATACCGACTCCCTTGGCCAACTCGTAATCAGCTTCTAGGTTACGTTTTTGTGTTACCTTACATTTGTTAAAAAGAACTATCAGGGCCTTTCTGTGGTGGTTGGTTGACGTCTTGGGTATATGAGAGTTGAGAATTACGAGAGACACGCACGTTATCTCATGTTGCTGGCCTGGCATATCTGGTGACAAAGTAGGGATGGTGACATTTTTCTTCTGTTTTGGCAGTTGCTTCCGGCCCACGTTTAGCCTCTGAAGCAGCTTTGTTCTATATTCTGTCATATCCGCAACCCTACTCTGGGTGCAGTAGGGGAACTTGTAGGCAAACGATTCGCATATTAGAGACGTATCCCGGTGGCATTTGTCAAAGACGGTCTCAATGTCCAGACACGCTGCCTTGTAGAAATATGGCATATGTTCACTGTCAAACAGCTTAGTCTCAACCACTGACTTGTCGTGATCGTAGATCAGTTCAGAGACTGACAGTGCTCCGTTCAGCTTGTTTGTAGGTAGGAAATACATCCTGCCAAACATAACACTGGAGCATAAAGCAGGAGTGTTACCATCTCGATAAATGTAATATCCCTTATCGGGACAAAAGTCTCCGAAAGTCAGAGCGCCTCTTACAGTTTCTACATACTTTTTGGCCAAAGAAATGCATTTGAGTGGAAAGACTTGTGCATTTACTTTTCGTTTAATGTCATCGTGAAAAATGTGGATGTTCACTGGATCGCCAGCAAAATATTTAGACCACTTTTTCTGTACAACTTCCCACGTCTCTTCCTCGCCGTCTTGGTCTAGAATCAGGTCTAGGTCATAACCCACAACAGGAGTTATGTCAGTAACTTTTAAATGTACCGTCGTGTAGATGTTAGCATGTCTGCCCTGCACGACCAACCCTCTGCACAGGAGAGCCTCTTCTTGCTTGTGAAACATGATAGATTTTAATATCACACCGACAAGATTATGTTCAACCTCAGGGTTGACGATTCTGCGCTGAGGGTAGATGTTAGGAAAGAAGTCTACAAACGGCACTGCCTTCTGCATGATTCCGAATCTGGATACCTGTTGACTTTATCCAAAATGTTTGTTTA